>NC_069096.1:12923480-13223480 GCF_947172395.1 Bicyclus anynana | reverse complement strand
AGAATTTCTCCCGAAATATACAGGTCTCAGGATGTTTGCATTATGGTCTACTGAGTCACGTTCAAATTAATATCTTATCTATATATTTAAACGAACCATTTCTTGTACCTGGGTATGAAAATACACTTCAATTTAGTTTAGTTTAATT
Source organism: Bicyclus anynana (assembly GCF_947172395.1). Classification (NCBI taxonomy): domain Eukaryota; kingdom Metazoa; phylum Arthropoda; class Insecta; order Lepidoptera; family Nymphalidae; genus Bicyclus; species Bicyclus anynana. The sequence goes on along the minus strand of NC_069096.1, from coordinate 13,223,332 downwards.
CTGAAACAGAGCCTGTAGCCATATGGCAAGTTGATTCTCTAGTTAATTTATTTTTTATTTTGTCAAAACAGATTAAATAATAATCAGCAGATAGAACGCATGGAACATGGCAGCGATGCACCTGTGGCGAACGAACTCTTTCGTTCGCCCACTTTAGGTTAGGCCATCTACATTCACATTCCAGATTCATTTCATATTTAGAATTCCCTCGACCGCGCATGCGTGGATATATTGTTTCGCCCATCCATTACATCTTTACCGTTTCTCCATACCACACCGCTTCATCACTTTGATAGTCCTTTTATTTTATATCCATTTACAATTGTTACAATCAATAAAGTGAATAAATATACTAACCAACATCGTCGTCTTCATATCTATTTACTAATATAAAACCTCCATGGCGATATTGGTGACCCCGACGTGATAAATAAATATACCAATCAACATCGCCTTATACCAAATATTCTAGTATAAAACCTCCATGGCGATACACCCATTCCAAATACAAATTCAAAAACTAATACATTCTCGAGTCAGTACGACACGATGAAATGAACTTCAATTCTCGAGTCAGTACGCATTAGTAGTTTTTGTTTTTAAATATTTTAAAAAGTGTTCACAAAAACTAAAGAAATAAGATGAAGTATTTTTGTTTATGTAACTATTAATTATTATATTAATTTACGTAATTGTTGTTAGTTTTAAATTTTGAAATACAAATTATGAAAAAAGTTTTTATAGTAGGTATATGCGGATGTCAAGAAGACGCGTGACGTTTGTTTTTTATGGGTTTCACTGGCTTCACCGCGCGACTTGTAAAGACTCATTCTGTATCATTTTCTATTCTGTGTTTGTCAATGAAATGTCTGTAGCCGCGCTTTGGGGTGGTAAATATTTTGTAACTAAACGTGTACCTATAATTAAGTTATCACTACGCAAGTGACCTCTATTGTAACATACATGCATTTATGCAAATATACTAATTTCCAGATTTGATCACGCAGAGATATTCAAATCAATAGCTCTGCCAATCGTCTGCTGAATGACTATGAGCGATCTTATGAGGCTCATAGTAAGATTGTCTAGCATAGATTAAGTTATAGGTCTCGCGAAGGTTGTCTGAATAGAGATAATGACAGTTTTTTAAATTGTATATAAATTAAGAGTATGCTAATAGTAAAGCAATTTTGTAAAAGTAACAGGGTACCTGCGATCATTACTTTCGGAGCTACAGGGATTTAAAAGGTCAGATTTGCGGCGCTGCCGCGGATCCCTGAAAAACGCTCCATATAATGGCACGAACTATTGACGTCGTAGGCACTTAGTGATCGTTAATTTGTATGGGCGTTCAAATAAAATTACCAATATCTTCGTTGTTTGTGCGTTTATGTTTATAGTTCATGTATTAAAAAATGTCACATTTAATTTATGATACTGTATGAACTTTCGTCTAATTACGTTAAAAGATTTTTAATAGATTTTGAAATTTTATAATCTTATTTATTTCGCAAAATCTAGTCAATATTTGCTTTTTATGTATAAATTAGTTAACTTTGACCTTATTTATCCGAATCTATACTAATATTATAAAGCTGAAGAGTTTGTTTGTTTGTTTCATTGAACGCGCTAATCTCAGGAACTACTGGTCCGATTTGAAAAATTCCTTCACTGTTAGATAGCCCATTTATCGAGGAAGGTTATAGGCTATATGTTATCCCCGTATTCCTACGGGAACGGGAACCACGCGGGTGAAACCGCGAGGCGTCAGCTAGTGTATTATAAAAATCAATATATTCAAACCTAGTCATCATCCCCATTGAGCCGTTAGGTATACGTATAAAAAGAAATGTTCGTATATCACTGCGTACTTGTTACGCACTCGACATTCTAGTCTAGCTCTAGGCATCTGTTGGAAACACTGGTTTCTATAGTTTGTAGTTTTACTCACTAACTCTATTGTTCACATCCACGAAACGGATTGCTGTAGAGCATATAAATAAATAAATCTATATATATACATACTTATAATAAACTGTAACAGGTAAAATGATGTACATTGAAGAAATTTTGAAATATTTAGGAAGGCATTATATATTTTTATTTTTTGTCTGCCTGTATTTAATTTTGACCGGGCATCACACTGAAACTACTAAACTAATTGATTTGAGACCATTATATATAAAAGATTAAGGGATACTTTTAGTTGCGAAAATAAAATCAGAATGGGGTGAAACAGGGGTTGAAAGTTTGTAAGGAAAGTCCTTCATTGTTTAATTTACATTTGTGAAAATTGATATGTGTACTACCAAAAAAATACTACAACTAATGTCATTCAAGATTATTTAAAATTCTACTCCTAAATGGTTAAAAAGGGGTTGAAGTTTTTATAATATATATCCTTCATGTTTTGAGTTATAATTTTGTAAAATGGACTTTTTATTACACATAACACATGCGAACATATAAATAGAAGGGGGTGAAATAGTGGTTGAAAGTTTACATCGATTTCCAGGCGGACGAAGAAAATAAATAGATATGTTCGGAAAATAAATAAATAAAATAAACAAATAAAAAAACCCGACTGCATAAAGTATAAAAAAACTGAAAAGAAAAACAACAAACTCAGTCCAGAAGTGTAGAAAGCAATTAGAAAACAGTCGGGACCTTAGATATTGGATAGAATGATTTTCTTCTACATTTTTTAATAGGTTTTAATATTAGAAAAAAAAAATATTTCACCTTGCGTCTATAGCGTCTCACATTCGTCTTGTTATTTTTTTTAGTTTCACCTATCTAAGAACACTTGGGTAATTGAGACAAATCTAACGATATCCTAATTACGTAAATCCGTTCAGCGGTTTGGAAGATATGAGGTACTAAAGAATATTACATACATATATACATACATACAAGATACGCGCGAAAAACATAACCCTTCTTGCAGTCGGGTAATAAAAACTGCCTTAGTCAATCATCATACTCATCCATTTCTCAACTCACATTAATAACCAATTAAAACACTGTCATAAGACAAGCGAAAATACTAAACTATCGAACATCTAACCGGGGGAGGAGACGCGAGACGTAAGGTCAGGCGCACTCCCGCCTCCCTTGATCATTTATAATGCCAAAATGTTTTAATTAAGACGCTGTAAAATGTAATTTACATGCAAATTCGGTTTATGTTAATGCCCCGCGTATATCTGTTTGGGTGCGTGCTTGCTATCTAATTTTGCGACAGTGTATACCGTCATTATCTTGCTTCTAATGAGAAATCTGGCAAGGCTTGATGTTTGCATAATTAAACTTGCGGCTGGCAGCGTTTTGATTGTTGCCGTGATAAAATACGACATCTGCTCTTCTTTTTTGCGCAGACGTGAATGTTGTGTAAAAAGCTTGCAATCTGTACATAAATTACATTGCTAATGTTACTCCGATTTATGTTTTGACACCTAAACAATTTTTTTTTATTCTTTACAAGATAGCCCTTGACTACAATCTCACCTGATGGTAAGTGATGATGCAGTCTAAGATGGAAGCGGGCTAACTTGTTAGGAGGTGGATGAAAATCCACACCCTTTTGGTTTTTACACGACATCGTACCGGAACGCTAAATCGCTTGGCAGTATGTCTTTGCCAGTAGGGTGGTAACTAGCCACGGCCGAAGCCTCCCACCAGCCAGACCTGGACTAATTAAGAAAATCTCAATCGGCCCAGCCGGGGATCGAACCCAGGATCTCCGTTTTGTAAATATACCGCGCATACCACTGCGCCATGGAGGCCGTCAAAAACTACTAAAAAGATCTTAACTTTAATTTGAATATTTCAACTTTAGATAATCCATAAATATACATAATTTGACGTGTCAAAAGTGCTTGGTTATTAGACGACTTGAACTATATGAATTTTGAATCTGAAATGAATTTTTCTACGGAGATAGTTTTGACTTTAATGTGATGTGACATCTTTTTGTGTTTACTTGTATGAAACTAAATTACAATGCTATATGTACCTACCTACTTAACTCTTTTTATGTTTGCACGCTTACGCTAATTAAATCGATTTTTTGGTACAGAACATTTCGGATAATGAAATGTATAGTCGCTTGTTACGAAAATAAGATTGAAGGAGGTGTTAAATTCAAAAATTTATATACTTACGCAAAATTAGTTATTTAAGATTTTACTTACTTGTTTAATTCTTTCTAACTTTTCGCATTGAACTGTTGTAAAGTCAACATATCAGGATAGGCACTCTGGTTTTGAGTTGAAAAGTATATAGTTGATTTTCTGTCTTATGAACTTCTGCAAAATAACGCCAGAATGCAAGCGTTACTTTACTTAGGCATTAATTTTGAATTTCTTTTCAAAATTCAGTTCTTTCACCTTTTTCTATAGCATATTTATATCTGTTAATAAGTAACCTCAAATAAGGCATTTTTGCATTCTTATGAGGTTAAAATTTCACAGTATTCTGAATTATTTGTTGAAGATTAATAATAGGATACAACCATAGTATTTACTTACAGGAAGACTTATAAGTTGTTTTCTTCTCTAGGGTTTTATTTCAGCCTTTTCGAGCACTTAATGTGTAAGACGTAACAAGCATTTCGCCTAATTTGTGATGTTTAAAAAACATGTCAAATATTCTTAAAAAAAACTGTTTTGAATGTTTCTTTGAATGTTCTAAGTGTTTAAAAAGTATTTAAATAAAGTTTATTAAAAAATAAATAATGAGAACCCCTTCTTTTTAGTGTCGATAAAATTGTTACCTACCCGTTAAAGAAATAACCGTAGCTCGGTGCGGTGCCAAACACAAATCAAATCAATTAATTAAAACAAAATCCACTCAGCGATTCGTCCACAAGACATTCATTAGCACGAACTCGAATACAATTCCAGTAATTTATTCCAATAAAAAAGAATAACACCCCCTTCCCTAATTCACCCTGTAGATATTGTATAGTTAAGTACCCATTGGGTAGGGAATACTTTATCGACAAGCATTATGACACAGTTATGTTTGTTTGTCATAAATATTATCAGTACAATTCCAGTAATTTATTCCAATATAATAACACCTATTCCCTAGTACTACCTGTGCATTTGTACGTATGGTACACGTAATATATAATTTTAGCTGGTGGGAGGCTTCGTAGGCAAAAGACGTACCGCCAAGCGATTTAGCGTTCCGGTACGATGCCGTGTAGAAACAGAAAGGGGTGTGGATTTTCATCCTCCTCCTAACAAGTTAGCCCGCTTCCATCTTAGACTGCATCATCACTTACCATCAGGTGAGATTGTAGTCAAGGGCTAACTTGTAAAGAATAAAAAAAAAAATCTTACAAGCGAAAACAAACAGATGAAAAAGACAAACGAAACCGCGGTTTAAAGCTATCATATCGCCCACTATTTACATAGAGCCGTATATTTTTGTATTTTTCTCGGGAGCAACCCTTCGTCGTGATTCAATTCGGCTAAATAAACTGAATTATATGCTACTTAAATGAGTGTCAAGTCCCCCTCAGAACCTCCCTGAGGGCCACTCGCTTCGCCTCACCCTGAGATTCTTCCGAGATTTCTACTCAGAGGCAAACTGGAATAAGACAAATTATTTATTTTTTTATTTTGTTATGTACAATTGTAAAAAATATATTACTACTTTGTAAATCGTACCCAAATGTTAAAACACCTAACTGAGGGCCTAGTTGCAGTTTGATACTGTTACTATCGCGTTAACGTAAACGCGAATTTCTAAGGAATTGAAACAGCGCCATCTAGTGGCACTACTGCACAACTGCTTTAATTCCATATACTTAATTAATTTTACGTCAACGCGATAGTAACAGTATGAAAATATTGAAAACTCCCACATACAGGCACACTGATGCTAGTCCAAATTTCGTCAATTTATTTCGAGTAGGCTTTTATACAAACACTTTTTAAAGGTCAAGTCTATATATAGTTAATATATGTATAGTCAATATATAGTTTGTGACTAAACTACCAGTCGGGAAAGCAGCTTATAGGCCGTAGACGTAATGTTTTTGGCTGATAGTTAGGTATATTTCTTAAATTGTCTCCGGACTGTCCTTGTAGTAAATGTCTGTTTCACTTCAGTCCAAGGTAGGTTAGAGGTAAGGTAGGGGTAGGGTAGGGGTAGTTGTTGTAAGTTTACATCGAGTTTCACGCGGACGAAGTCGTGGGGGTTTGCTAGTATTCAATAAGATTGCTTAGAGCGCTTGCCAAGTCAATCTATTTTATTTAAATCTTTTTAAATCTGGGGAGATTTAAAAGCGCTTTTGAAATGTCAAGTATGACTATTGGTAGAGATTCTGAGACCGGTACACAAGGCAGATAGGCGAACACATATGATTTATAATAACTCTCTTTTGCATCGGAGTATAGTAACATAACTGTTAACCAACTTAGCCATTTGTTTATTTAAATGTTTTAATATATTCAAATACAAAAAGATTCAGTAAATCTGTTTAGCCTCTCACGTTTCTCGTATCCGTTTTTCAGCGAACATTTTACCGCTTCCACTCCATAGTAGCGTGCAAAGAAAATAACAAAACCTTCCCCTTTTAATCCTAAAAAAAGTTTCACACAGTCTAAAGGTCAGCAAAAGAGTCCGCACGAATTTGCGGGAGAAAGTTAATAAAAATCCCAGACGAACATAATACGTAGACGAAACCTTGTATCTGTAATGTATCGGTAAAATTAAACCTGCCTTGAGTCTTCTTTGTGAAACAATTTCCTCAAATCAGATTATACCTATACTTACTCAAACAAGAAATATTTTTTAATCAACAGTGTGTAATGATGGATATTCTATATGGATATTTAGCCTGTAGATTTTGATCGTTCAAAATATAGCCTATATAACCCGGACTGACGGAATATTGATAATAATTATTCATCAAAATCAACTCAGTAGCTGATAATTCTTACTTGAAACTTTGCCGGCGTGGGATAAAAATTGCTATTACTTTAGTTTGTTTTTAAAATACTCCGTATTGGTAGCTTTATATAAGAATTACTACTTTGGCAATCTTTTGTGGTACAACTTACAAGTGCATCATTTTATAATCTCTTATCTTATCAATTATTTAAACTTCACCTGTACCTATCACATTAATATTATAAAGGCGAAAGTTTGTGTGTAAGTGTGGATGTTGGTTCCTCCTTTGTGCTACGGCTACTGAAACGATTTAGCTGAAATTTGGAATGGAAATAGATTTTACTTTGGATTAACACATAGCACATGGTTTTCATCCTCATCGTCATCATTTCATAGGGATTTCTGAAAAACTGAATTCCACTCAGATGAAGTCGCGGGTTAGTTATGAAATAAATTCAAATCGATCAAACCATTCAACTATACATCAACTTTTGTTTTACAGGGTCCACCGGGTCAACTAGTAGGTATGTATTAATAAACTATAATAGATCTACTTCTTCTCTGTAGTCAGTGGTGAAACAGAAAAAGGTGCAAACAGAAGTTACCCGCTTTGCGTTAGAGCGGAGAGACAAAAGTAGGCGGCTGCCCGCCGCGGAGCCAATAGGCCGCGCGGCGAGCTTTTCTCACTCTCTTAAACGCTCTTGCTTAATGTACAGCGACCAACCCTGCTTGATACTTTAGGGAAAACGTGTTTTTTTAACAATTTTTTTTTAAGAAATATTTTTATAGCAATATAATAGTAAAAAAAAGTATAATAATAGTAATATAATAGTAAAAAAGGACGTTGTTGATACCCTGCGACTCCGATCTGCACACATTCCAACTAACACGTTTGGTTTCCTGATGGGAAAAATTCCGTCACCAAATTGCCCAGACTGTGACAGGCCAGAAGACATCTACCACGTGTTGTTTGAGTGTGTCAGAAACGAGGCAGTGCGACGGGAAGTACTGCTAAGATTTCCTGCACTAAGAGAGGTGGGCGGCTGTAATAGTGCACTGGCACATCTTTAGTCAGAGGAGGCCAGGGCGCTGGTACAGCTTTATAGGAAAAGTTTTAAGGTAATTAATTAAATTATAAGATTAGCATTGTTACAAAGGCGGCATTACGGAGCGGCATAGTCCAAAATGGACTCAGCTCTTTAAAATAAAGATTTTAAAAAAAAGGCAGGACACATACGAAAAATACAATAATAATAATATAATAATAATAATAATAATCGTTTATTCTCTATAAAATCGTAACATAATAGGTAAAAATAGCTTAACACTATAATTAATGGATGAGTAACAGGTATCTAAACTAAGAAAGAACTTGTATTATAGATACCTGTGCTCTTCCCTGCTTAGATGTAACAATCTTATGTCACGTACAAAACATAGCAGCGTGTGTATGCGTGTGTGTGTGTGTGTGTGTGTGTGTGTGTGTGTGTGTGTGTGTGTGTGTGTGTGTGTGTGTGGGTGTGTGTGTGTGCGTGTGTCTGCTTGTATGCTATAAATAAGAAGAAATAAATATGTATATATATATATGTTAGATAATGAAAAATAAGTATTATTTCAGAATTGACAGCAGATTTTCAGTAGTAACATAGTCTAATTGTTGGAGCCAGTCATGTACTCTTCTTTTACACTGAAAAGAAGATAGTGAGTGAATTGAAAGAACTGCGTCAGCCTTATTATATATAAAAGGTAACCAACCCACCTACCTGTGTGAGCGACTGCTTTGGCGGAAGGATCGAGGAGTGACGCGGGTGATCAACCAATGCAAACTGGTGATTCCTAGTTATAGAAATGCAGCGTTTAGGGGATGCTTTCGTTTCGCTGCGGCTAAGATTTGGAATGACCTCCCACCTCCAATTCGTATTCAGGGTAAGATTGTTAGCGAAGCTACCTTTAAATACAAAGTGAGAAATTTTTACATTAATTCTCAAATAGAGGCAGCACGATTTGTTTATAATAATTTATGAAATAATCATAGATATCTATTTAACTCGTATTTTTTTTTATTTTTTTTTATTGGTATGTATATATGTGTAATTATACATATATGTATTATTATGTATTAGTTTATGCTTTTATGTAATATTTTTGTATATTGTATATTATAATAGTGTAGATTTTGTAAAGTATATTTTATTGAGTTTATGTTTATCCTATTCTATTTTTTTCTTTTAAATAATTTAGTAGTAAGCACGGTGCACATTAGACCGTTGTAACGGAGCAAACTGAAAATCAGCGCTGTGCACTATGCACAGCAGAAGGCTGAGTTTGCGACCAGTTGCCATGTTGCTAGGTAGGCGAGTATTAATAATTAGTTTCTTTTCTTTTTGTTTAATTTATGCATTATAGCTTAAGCACAATCATTAAAATTAAATAGAGTTTATGTATGCCTAGTAATAAGTATGGTAATAAAGATTATTTATTATTATTATTATTATTATTAAACTTCCAAGAAAAGGGAAAAAATTATGGGAAAAAGATGTGTAGAATCTAGACGATTTGCAAATTCTGTTTTTGTTGCGTTTATTCTTTAATTTATTTATCAGAGCTTGGTCTACTGACTTATGCTGTGTCAAAATTATTTTGAGAACAAAAAGCTGTCGTACTGTGAGTACTCCACATTCTTTATACAGTGAGGTTGTTGGGTATCTGTAAGGAAGAAAATTACTAACTTTAAGAACAGCTCTCTGAGCACTCTCTAAGTTAAGAAGACGTGTCTTATTTACACCTCCCCATGAATCAATGCAATAAGTTAAAAGGGGTTCGCATAAAGTGAAGTACAACATTTTTAAAATCTTTTTGTCAGCTATGTGTCGTATATTTTTGAAGATGGCGATGAGCTTGCGGATTCTGCTTGTTAGATTGGATATATGAATATTAAAGGAAAGTTGGTTGTCAATGACTATTCCTAAGTATTTGATATGGTCTGATCTTTCCAAGAAGGAACATTTACACGTACTATTATTAATTGAATTAAGACATAGATAATTGTGGGCACGTATATTGAATTTTTCCATCGGTGGTTGTGAGGAATGTAGTAAGGTAAAAGAAAGATATTTTGTTTTCTCGGCATTACAACTTAAAAGATTAGTTCTTAACCAGGAAAGTACCAAGTTAAAGCCTTGCTGCGCATTATAGAAAACACTTTCTCAGCTTTGTCCCCAAAAAATAAGAGTAGTGTCATCAGCGAAAGTAATAATTCTACCATTTATTAAATTAAGGTTGCAAAGTTGATTTATATAGATAAGGAATAATGTTGGGCCAAGAATGCTTCCCTGTGGGACCCCATGAACTACTGGTAGTGATGTACTGATTTGATCTCCAATTCTAACGCACTGTGTTCTATTACTTAGGTAATCCTGAAACAGACGGAGTTGTAAACCACGAATCCCTATTTGTTCCATTTTATTCAAAAGTAGAGAAGTAGACATTGTATCAAAAGCCTTTTCGAGGTCCAAGAATATAGCAATACACTTCATTCCATGGTCTAGTTTACTGGCTATACAATTGGTAAGATCAGATACAGCATCTGAGGTGGACTTTGCTTTACGAAAGCCATATTGATTAGGCGACAGTAAATTATTTAATTCCAAATAGTTTATCAATCTATCTTTGATTAGTCGCTCAAGAATTTTAGAGAATGCTGGTAAGATAGATATTGGCCTATAATTACTAATTACTTTTCTGTCACCCTTTTTATAGACTGGGGTTACAACAGATTTTTTAAAGGAAAGTGGGCTTTGCCAAAGGGAAGCCCTAGGGCTTGGTGATGAAGGGGGTGATACCTCTGCCTGAGGCCTTCTCTTGTGATACTCTGACCTCAGTATTAGAGAATGGGTTTAGTTTTAGATGAATATAAGTGCCCTGTATTTGGCCCTGCGTCTGGTTGACGTCAGAAGCCGAGGGACGGTTATCTGTTAAAAAACTTCAAAGTATCAAAATGACTCAATCCTCCTAGAACATGCGAGGGTAAAGTGAAGTGTGCCGGCATTGTTGCACACGTCGGCTAATATATTAATTGTACATGCCTTCTTTGATACATCAGCAAACAGCAAAATTGTAGCTCGATGAAAATAAAATATTTTACTTAGTTTTTTATATAATTTACTGGTGCAGTTATGTCTTGTAGTTGATTTACTACTAAGTTGGAGTCGAAAAATTGGATAGAAGCAGGCGTTACTTTGCGGAAGTTCATCATGATTATATAATGATTTATTTATTTTGCTATCATCTGCGAAAATTCGGCGAACCCATGCGACAACGTCACCCAGGTCCGACAAAATACTCTCTACGTACGTTTCACCCCGAAACCGGAGCATCCTCAGGAGATGTTGACTCTACAACGTGCAATTGCATGTTGTCGCATGGGTTCGCCGAATTTTCGCGGATGATAGCAAAATAAATAAATCATTATATAATCGAAAAATTGGAGCAGATGTGAAAATAATATTTAGGCAGGTATATATTTTATTTAGGTAGTAATATGGTGGTTACATCACCGAAAATAATTAATTCGTCTGAGCCTCATATAGAAATAAATAAAATTCTATTATTTAACGCGACTTTTCTGTAGTAACTTGCAGACGCCCGTGACTCTGTCCGCTTCGAAAACCCTTTTCCTTCGAACTTTAAAGAACAACTATCTAAGATTGGTGAGATTTTAAATCAAGGGCTAACTTGTAGAGAATAAAAAAAAACGTACTTTCACCACCTTATCACCTCCTTTGAAGTAAGCTAAGTAAGTCACTTCTCAAAAGTTTAGCTATCATATACAAAAATAACTTTCACGATCGGACTGTTAGTTAAAGATATTAGCGCGTTTAAGCTAACACGAACAAACTGATCATAATATTTCTATCGTAATAGTCCAATCGAACGTGTCTACAAGTGAAATAACCCCATCCAATAACCCAACAGTACGCAATTACGGAAAAGATAAAAAAAATTACAACTCCCCAAGTCCATTAGAAACAAAAATAAATCGAATCACACGAGCAGATCGACATTTCCGATTCGGAGGCCTAACTCAATTAGGTTAGAAGCGCCGATGGAAAAATAAAATAAATACGGGGAGAACAAAAAAAAAATTAAACAGAAAAAAGTATAGAGGTCCAGATATAATTTGAAATATCTCCGTAAATGCGAGTGCTGTTATTTTATTCAAATGAGGGCGAACTTTTTTTTTCACTCCCAACCCTTTCTCTCGCCATCAAAGTGGCCTGATATTCAATTAAAAAAAAAGAAGAGCGGGAACGCGACTGAAAATTAATCAGAAAAAATGCTTTTAACTAGATCTACATTTTAATGAAATTTATTATTGACGATTATTATTACAGGCGGGCGCCTTTTTTTGTTGAGATTGCTTCGCATAATTTTTGTACCGGTCTCAGTTTTGTTTCAATAGTAGTTAGAGCTTTTACAATTATATGCTAGGTCTATCTACATCTGGATATTACTAACATACTTGTATATTTATTTGTACATCTATCTATTTTTAGAAAATTAATTAAGAAGGCATTTATATTAACGAATATGCTACATTAGATGTTACAAACAACTTTGTTACCACTGTAGTGATGTCTATATACGTAGGTACCATGACGTATAATGACGAGTAATTCTTTGTTCTTAAAACTAAACTAAATATAATATAATATAAATAAATATATTTCATAAGTGAAGTTATGTCAATAGATTGGCGATCTATGCTTGGAGTTTCTCTCTCGTGATCGAATCAGAAATGAGGAGATCAGCAGACGAACCAAAGTCACCGACATAGCTCAGCGAGTCGCGAAGCTGAAGTGGCAATGGGCAGGCTACATAGAAGAGCCGATGGACGTTGGGGTCCCAAGGTGCTGGAATGGCGACCCCTCAACGGAAAGCGCAGTGTCGGTCGACCCCCCACTAGGTGGACCGAGGACATTAAGCGGATTGCAGGAAACCGCTGGATGCTGGCGACTCGAGATCGTTATGCTTGGAGGTCCTTGCAAGAGGCCTATGTCCAGCAGTGGACGTCCACCAGCTGATAATAATGATAATGATGAAGTACCTACAAACGGTTGAAAACAAAAGGTGGATTAATAAATTTATAATATGCTAACATTATTTCAGCGTTAAAGCATTTTCCAATTTTTCATACATTAGTTATACCGTCTATTTCCGTCGGGCTACGTAATGGCGTGTCATCGCACTCATGTACGGAAATCTAAACATAATCACAAAGAATAATTTTTGTATGCATATGAGCTGATGGAAAGTGCTTTTCCGGATTCAGATATACGAATTAATTGTTGATCTCCATAACTGTGGCCGTGTCTCACACCGATGTGTAATATTTAGGTTACAATATTTAAAGTTAAAGATACATATTATTATTATTTTTACATTCATCAATAACAGCTTATTCTGCCCTCAGACTAATTACTTAAGGAGGCGGACTTAGAAACAATTATATTATAATTAATAAGTTTGTATGGATGTTAGGATGTTTGTTTCTCTTAAACGCCGCTACTACTGAAGCGATTTGGCTGAAATTTGGAATGGAAATAGTTTTTACTCTGGATTAAGACATTTTTTTTTTATCCCGAAAAAATCCATGGTTTTCCGAGATTTGCGAAAACTGATGATTTTGATGATATGAATGTTTGTTACTCTTTCACGCCTCGACTACTGTCGTAGTCGCCATGAGTCTACGAAAAAGGGAGAAGGTTCTCAATTCGTCTTAATCTTAATCACCGATTACTCGAAGACGCCTGAACCTATTCGAAAAATTATTATTCTTTGTTTGAAAGGGTATGCTTTCCAGTTGGTCTCAGTAATCATGTCAGGATCTAATGGTGGAATCCCGGAGAAATCGAGGGGAATATTATACTACTACCAAGTAGCGTGACACACGAAGAGATGACACGTTTATAGAGATACTTGTGGTGCAAGGAAAGGTGGAGGGCACAACAGTGCGTGGCAGGTCACCAATGCGCTGGATTGACCAAGTAAAAACTGCTCTCCATGACTCGCTCCACGAATGTGCTAGGAGAGCCACACTACGGGAGGAATGGCGACTGGTAGTGAGGCTTGCCACCACAACCAAATGACGACCACGACTCTGTCAAGTGTGTAACGACAAAGAGCACAAGTAGACTCAAACCACTAGTAGCAAAAGTAGATGGCTGCAAGTTACACCGTAGTGTAATCCAAGCCGCAATAATTTGAGAGCTCGTTATTATTCACCGACGGTCGGAATGAGTACGTTTTTATTCAAACGCCAGAATGATATAATTAAAATTTGAATACAAGATTAAGTCCAGAAAAATCCTATGCCGAATCGGTAATGTTTTAAAAAAGGCTTTGGGTATGGATTTTTGGAATTGGTTTTTGACTTCTACGTTTTTGACTATCGATCATTGTTAGTGGTGTCTATCGACCTAGTTATCGATCGATAAATACCACTATAGTCTGGCAAGTTCGTCGATGACACATGATATGCGGGCGACGGGGGAAAGACTGCGCGGGTATGAAATCGTGCGTGCGGGAAAGTGAGGTGCTTCAGTCGTCGGTTTTTAATTCCGCGCGGACCATCTGGAGTGTTACGAACGTAGTTGCCAAGCTATACATTTTTTTTTAAAGAATTCCCTTTCTTACTGAAACTACATTTTTATAATATTACAACATCGCAGATTAATTTTGATGTACGTAAAGCTTTTTCCTTTTACTACCACAATTTTTCTATATCCTTTTAATTTTAATTTAAGTAATGACTTCTTATATACTAAATATAACCAAAATTCACTTTTTCGTTCTATCTGGGAGCGGGCAATGAACCAAATACCAAACTTAATATTTTTCAGGTTAGAAGTTCGGACCCTTCAACGTAGAGCTATTTAAGATTTAATTAATACTAGCTGACACCGCGCGGTTTCACTCGCGTGGTTCTCGTTCCCGTAGGAATAAATGGGCTATCTAACACTGAAAGAATTTTTCAAATCGGACCAGTAGTTCCTGAGATTAGCAAGCAAACAAACAAACAAACAAATTCTTCAGTTTTATAATATTAGTATAGATTGATGTACTCGTAGTATAAAAAGGTGACCGTTGACTTTTTTTCAACCGAATAGCTACCCCTACCTAAAGAAAAACTTACGAACTAGGAACAACAGTATTCAGCGCCACTAGAGTGGACTTGCCACAGCCTTAATTTTCAACTAAATAGTACTAAGACCCAAGATCAAATCCAACACTTTTTTTTCTTCTTAGTTATTTTCTTTACTTCCCGGCTTAAATTAAGAAATAACAATGGTACCTATCAGAGAACGCATAAAAGATAAAAAATGGGTCTATTTTTGCACACTATTTATTTCAGAAGGGTGTCTAAATATGGTTTAGTATACAAGTCAAAATCCACGCTGCCACTGTCTTCTTTATCTTACGCTATACAACACAGCAGAGCGACAGACAGCGGGTGGACGCACATAAATCGGGGAGGCCGGGGCATAATGGCTCTCTCAAATCTAAGCCTGAGCCCAAAAGCCGGATTTCTACCTCGGTAATACACTTAAAACGGCTGAGCTTAAATCATCGTCATCGTTTGTTGAACAAGACTCCCGGTCACATATCAGTCGGTGACGGCCCACCTCACCCCAACCCACCCTCAATAATTTTCGCCCGGCCCCTAGGTATAGATTTCTAGCTCACACTTACGGCCCATGTTTTGTGGTTTGAGATGTTCGGGGTAATAACACTTATTCATGGTTATTTAGTTGTTCGCAAATCATCGTTGTCGATTTATATGTGTACTCGTGCCTACATTTGAATTGAAAACTTTTACGTGGATTTTTCTCTATTCTGTACTTAGATCAACCATACTCAAAGTGGAACCCTGGGGTTCCGCAAGAGTTTAGAAAAAAACAGAACACCTCTCTCAAGTCGAACGTTTTTACGCGTCCAATCATAAGGCGCAGCAGAACTTAGTCGCCATTCACAATGGCTAAGTATGTAATAAGAAGTAACTGTTACATTGTACTTTTATTATTAATTAAGAATACATTTATGGAAACAATTGTTTTATTAAAAAGTTCCGTCAAGTATTTCGCCTTCCAAAAGTGTTCCGTCACCGAAGAAGTTTGAGAACCGCTGACTTAGACGTATCTAAAAATGAAAAAATTTTGCTTGCAGTTAAAAAGTGCATGGTTTAGCGCCGTTTAGGTATCGTTCCAGTCATCAAATTAACATTGGTTGTTACTGTGTAAAAAAAATGACACTGTAACAATCCTGATGCTATTAAATTAAATTAAATTCGATTAGAAAACTGTAATCTATCATAAATACGTTTATTTATCATCATCATCATCATTATCAGCCGATAGACGTCCACTGCTGGACATAGGCCTCTTGCATGGACTTCCAAACAAAACGGTCTCGAGCCGCGAGCATCCAGCGGCTCCCTGCAACCCGCTTGCAGGGAATAGGGACCCCGGTGCGGGGTCGCCATTCCAGCACCTTGGGACCCCAACGTCCATCGGCTCTTTGAACTATGTGCCCCACTTATTGCTATTTCAGATTCGTGACACGTTGAGCTATGTCGGTGACTTTGGTTCTTCTTCTTTTCATTTCTGATTCGATCACGCAAAGAGACACCAATCACAGCTCCATCTATCGCCCGCTGTGTGACTCTGAGCCTTCATAAGAGGCCCACAGTTAGCGACCAAATCTCAGAACCATAGGTCACTGACAACACGTACTGTTCGAAGACTTTTGTCTTCAGTCACTGAAGAATCTTCCATAAATCTTGCTTGAAATATCGACTTATTCATTGCATCAATATCTCATTTTTCCGGTTCGAGTATTTAAATCTACGAGTAAATGCCACTTGGTGCAATGGTCAGCAGATAATATAGCAGGTGCTAATGGTCTCGCGTTCAGATTGATAATGTCGTGTCGATGCATAATAAACAACAAAAGATTGAAGCCGCCCTCCGAGGCTGCGTGAGCGAGCGAATTAATGATAGAAAATACTATTAATTATATCTTGTATTTTTTTCATTCATAGGATTGCCAACGTCTTTCAAAATCTGCATTAATATTTTAAAGCTAATGTTTTTTTTTATTTGGTGGAAAGTACCTAAGCAAATTTCAGAAATTGAAAATATATGTATTTTTATTGAGAAAGATTATTAAAAACTAGCTGACGCCGCGCGGTTTTACTCACGTGGTTCCCGTTCCCGTAGGAATACGGGGGTAACATATAGCCTATAGCATTCCTCGATAAATGGGCTATCTAACACTGAAAGAATTTTTCAAATCAGACCAGTAGTTCCTGAGATTAGCACGTTCAATCAAACAAACTCTTCAGCTTTATAATATTAGTATAGATACAATAGGAAACTTAAACTAACTTATCCTAATAACTATACAAATGAAGCCCTAGTGCCAGCCTTGCATCTTTATAAATTAGCACCGTAACTTTGTTAGAATAAGCCCGTATAATTTTGACTTCTTCTCACAAACAAAGTTGTTTTACTACAGTATTTTAGATGCACAAAAATATTTTTTGTTATAGGTACTTTATCTGTTTCAGGACTATTGAAAACAATCGCGTTTATTTTAATTTAAAAAACCTATGACTTAAAACACAGAGAGCCTATCGATTTGAGACTTCGATTAGTCGATGCTTCACTTGAGAGGAGGTAATTAATTATTATCAACCCATATTCGGCTCACTACTGAGCTCTAGTCTCCTCTCAGAATGAGAGGGGTTAGGCCAATAGTCCACCACGCTGGCCCAATGCGGATTGGCAAACTTCACACACGTAGAGAATTAAAAAAATTCTCTGGTATGCAGGATTCCTATATATTCAGTTTCTTAAAATGCACACAATTGAAAAGTTGGAGGTGCATGCCCCGGACCGGATTCGAACCCTCACCCTCCGGAATCGGAGGCAGAGGCATATCGACTGGGCTATCACGACTCACGAGGAGGTAATTAAGCAGATTAATTAGTTTAAACGCAGCCCTACTTATAATACATGCCTTATCGAAGCCAGATTTATTCAGGCAGAGTCGTGATTTGCGAGACATTATGATAAGTGGGTGCACCGCGCTGGCAATTAGAACGGCTCATACAACCAGCGGGAATTAAATAAATTAGTAATACGACAAAGTTGCGTCGTCGACGTCACGCCAACGTTACGTCACGATATACAGTACATCAGTAGCGTTTAACTAGGGTATTCACTAAACGTCCAAATTGTATAAATTTATAACTCATAGATAGTGTGTAGTCGCAGGATTTGTAAGCCGTTTTGTGCCCCGAAATGGGAGCCCTTGACCCATCGCTACGCTACGAAAAGTATGCTTATGTGCGCGTCGGCGAGTGAATTCGATCAGTTTTATTATAAGTATAGATATAGATAATAATATTTTATTTTCACACAAAATAAATTCAACTTACACGATTTGACCTGACCTTGTCGTATATATCCTGTGCTCATATGTATTAAAAACACTGAATACATTATAATGAATATCTAAAAGATCAAATTCAAAATTCATTTATTTCAAGTAGGCTCAGTTTACAAGCAGTTTTGACACGTCAGTTGACTATTTGTAAAGATTCTACCACCGGTTCGGAAGGCAGGTTCTACTGAGAAGATACCGGCAAGAAACTCAACAGTTGCTCTTTTGAAAAAGTCATACAGTATTATAATTTACAATTGATAACAATTAAATTACAATTTCTTATAGTTTTATTTCCTGTGTGAAGGTGGAAACTGATCCAATGGCCTCCAAGCACCTTTAAGGAACTCTGTAAAAGCTTCTGTTCTGTTCTGTTCTTCTCTTGTAAAAGCTGTAAAAACTTCAGTAAAAGCTAGTAATAATATAATAGAGAATATAACTCAGCTGAGTTTATTTTCAGTGAGCCGCTGTTTATCTTGCACGTGACTTAAACATTGAATTATCGTTGATTATGGCTAAAGTCGAGGCAGAAAGTTATCGGGAATGTTAAGTAGCGGTGCTATCGCTATAAAATAATTAACATCTGCAACACGGAGGCTGCGGAATTATCTCCCGACACGTATATTAACTTACCTATTAACATACTTAATGATGTTGGGAATAAATTTTCTATAACAGCATTATACTAGAAGTGCGTTCCTTATAGTTGAATTTGCGAACGCTTTCATGCCTTATCAGAAAATAGTTTGACGAGAAGAGTATAATAACTGTCTAATTTTTGACGAATTTGTTGTAGCAATACCAAGACGTATGACGTGATAGCCCAGAGGATATGACCTCTGCTTCCGATTCCGGAGGGTGTGGGTTCGAATCCGGTCCGGGGCATGCACCTCCAACTTTTCAGTTGTGTGCATTTTAAGAAATTAAATATCACGTGTCTCAATCGGTCAAGGAAAACATCGTGAGGAAACCTGCATACCAGAGAATTATCTTAATTCTCTGCGTGTGTAAAGTCTGCCAATCTGCATTGGGCCAGCGTGGTGGACTATTGGCCTAACCCCTCTCATTCTGAGAGGAGACTCGAGCTCAGCAGTGAGCCGAATATGTGTTGATGACGATACCAAGCAAGTCTTTAATTCAATACCCGGTTTGAATAAACTTTAAATTATAGGAAGATATTGCTCATTAGCGATAAGGCCACCAATTGTAGGTACATCAGTTTTTAAGTTAATTTCTTGCTTGTTATTATTCTTTTTGGTGTACAATAAAGTATTTTTCTTTACAAGTTAGCCCTTGACTACAATCTCACCTGATGGTAAGTGATGATGCAATCTAAGAAGGAATCGGGCAAAGTTGTAAGGAGGAGGATGAAATCCACACACCTTTCAGTTTCTACACGACGTCGCACCGAACGCTAAATCGCTTGGCGGTATGTCTTTGTCAGTAGGGTGGTAACTAGCCACGGCCAATGCCTCCCACCAGCCAGACCTGGGCCAATTATGTGAACCTCAATCGGTCCAGCCGGGTATCAAACCCAGGACCTCCGTCTTTTAAGTCCACTGTGCATACCACTGAGCCACGGAAGCCGTCAAATTTCATTCATTCATTATATATTTTTTTTTATTTAGGTTGGTTTTGGTGGTGAGCTTTGGCTGTGGCTAGTTATCACGCTTACCGGGAAATTATAATAAGTGATTTAGCATAATTATATCCTGGAGAGTCCAAGACAGAGGACAGAATAACTTTTCCGTGTAGGTCTGCTACCATTTTACATTACGTCTTTTCACACACTCATCACAATCTTGGCAAATATAAAAACGCCAAATGCGTATAAGAGTCCACAACAAGTTAAAACAACAAAAATTACAATAAATTGTAAAGTAATTAAACTTATGTATTTCTACTAGCTTTCTATTAAGAAAAGCTACGCATCAATAAGTTCACATGTGCATTTTACTTTACATTATGGCCCATGTGCGTAATGAGACACATTACGATATTGAAATTGGTGAAATAAGCGATACTTTACGAGCAAATGTGTTATAAAAACAAGTTATGAAACACTATCTTAGATGTAAAGTGGCCCTAATATAACTTTATATTATTATCTAACTCTATATACTATTATCTGCATTAACTATTAACTTAATTTGAATTCACAATACAATCCTATATTCAGCTGATTTCTCAACGCAATTAAGCGGCCGATAAGCCAGTAATTACGTATGGTAATCGTGCACTTAATACTTCTCAGTTATGCATCCCTGGTAGCTTGAGCGAGTTCCTATTCATTATATTTTAATGATTTTATTAGGGAACTAGGCTTTGTGATTGGCTTCGCTTGAGTTAAGAATCATCCAAGACAATTATTTACTCTGTTAGATCGTCGTTATCAACCCATATACGGCTCACTGCTGAGCTCGAGTCTCCTCTCAGAATGAGAGAGGTTAGGCCAATAGTCCACCACGCTGGCCCAATGCGGATTGGCAGATTTCACACACGCAGATAATTAAGAAATTCTCCGATGTGCAGGTTTTCTCGCGATGTTTTCCTTCACCATTTGAGACACGTGATATTTAATTTCTTAAAATGCACACAACTGAAAAGTTGGAGGTACATGCCCCGGACCGGATTCGAACCCACACCCTCCGAAATCGGAGGCAGAGGTCATATCCACTGGGCTATCACGGGGACTCTGACTCTGTTAGATACTAGATGACCATAAATAAAGTGTTGTATAGTTTATAACTTTGCTTAGTGTTTGTAGACTATGAGGAAGCCTTCGATACTGTGAATACCTGGGCTGTGCTAAGGTCACTACAAAAATGCCATTGACTACCAATAGTGTTGAAGTGTTTGTACGACTACGATACAGTTCGTATACAGTGATACAACGAAGCTATCCAACTGCAACAAGGAGTGCAACAGGGTGATCTGATACCTCCGAAGCTTTTTAATGCAGCGGTGTAAAACCTTAAGCTTCTGGACTGGAGCTGACTTGGCATAATTATGGTAATAACAAGTACATCACAGTAATATTGTTTGCCAACGTTGTGGTGTATGTACTCTTGAAAACGAATGATGAATGTTCTCAGCAGAGTACAGGCCTAAAAAATAAATATAGGAAAGACAAAAATTATGTAACAATATTTGATCTTAAACTGTAAATAAAAATAAGACAGATAAAACAATAACCCAAAGTTACGTGGTAAAAAAGCGGTCTGGGATATATGCAAATGCTTCGAAAATAAACACTCAGCGCAGTACGATAATCAATTCTTTGAGCGGCGTCAATGCATCGGATGCGTTTCCAGTGTTCGTCATTTTGTCACTTACTAACCCTCGCGCGAAATTAATACGACTCCGGCCGTATTTACATACAAGTGCAACAAGGTAACTGGATTAAGTGCGCTCTTTGTGATATTATCGGCGTTGAATTTGACATTGATGTTTGTTCCTCCGGCACTCATTCCATGCTAGATGGGGCTGGCACAACATATTATACGTATTTTGGTATTTTCAAAGGGATTTTTAAAAAAAAATTCGGTCGTCTCTGGTGCCTCCCCAAACGAGTTGCGTGACAGACGAGATGAGATGATGTAGCAATTGCTTAATCATCTTGTCTCGTCCATAAGCCAATATGCTATTTAAGCAATATTGCTTCGTAAGTACGAAACAATTGCTTAAATAGCTTATTGGCTAATAATTCAGGACTGAAGGTACTTAATTACTTAAAAACTAAAGACGCCAGCGTATCCGTCCGCGCGAAATCCCGATTTCACAATTCCCGGAGGTATTTAGCATTTAGTTTATTTATTTAGGAGAAAAAGTAGCCGATTCTAGTAACACATTTATCATCTAAATTTCCAAAAAAATATTTAAATCTGAAAAGGTAGCAGACAGACTTTTGCATTTACAATGTTATATTAAAGTACAGTTGCATTTGTCAAAAAGAATATTTTGTACTAAAAATAATGTGATTTTTAAAATATCACCTATTCACTTATTATTTAACAAATAGTTGCATTCGCGTCGCTTTTGATGTTCAATTTATTTTTGTCCGCGGCTGATCGTTGCTCAGAGGTGTATTAATACGACAAAACGTTTAATTTTTAATGGATATCGGATAGTTTTGTGCAACTTCCTCCATGTATGTAGTCTAAGAGATTGTGGACACTTCTTAGATAACAAAATGGTAAATCAATAAAAATTATAATAAAAATTAATATTTATATATTATTAAAGAGCCGTGATAGCCCAGTGGATATGACCTCTGCCTCTGATTCCGGAGGGTGTGGGTTCGAATCCGGTCCGGGGCATGCACCTCCAACTTTTCAGTTGTGTGCATTTTAAGAAATTAAATATCACGTGTCTCAATCGGAGAAGGAATACATCGTGAGGAAACCTGCATACCAGAGAATTATCTTAATTCTCTGCGTGTGTGAAGTCTGCCAATCCGCATTGGGCCAGCGTGGTGGACTATTGGCCTAACCCCTCTCATTCTGAGAGGAGACTCGAGCTCAGCAGTGAGCCGAATATGGGTTGATGACGAATTTATATATTAATATTAGCAAAATAATGTATTTAACATACAGGTTGACCTATACTGGTCTTTTCAGAAACAATGAGTTGTGAAATTATCTTAGTCCTTGCCCAGTTAAGTACCTAAGTAGTTTCGTTACACGAATTTAGTTTGATTCGTAGTCCTCTACGATACTATTATCTTTTATAATATTTTTAACCGACTTCCAAAAAGGAGGAGGTTCTACGTTCGGCTGTATATTTGTATTCAATGGCAATTTGCATGAATTAAATATTATAAATATTAATATGTACATAATAGTATTAATCTTTTAGGTAAATTATTATTAATCTTAAGCTTAAAGCTATCATATAATGTTGACAACTGCATTTTGCTTATGTCTAATAAGCCGTTTTTTGCGCACATTTGAAGATTACATTTCTTAACAAATAAGGAATTATAGGGATCTTAAGGACTATATTTTCATCATTAAAAAATTTTTTGTAGTAATTCTTCAATAAACTACTGCAAAGATAGATGCGTTGTTTACTCGAAATATTTTCCGATAACTGTTTATGTTTCTTTAAAACGTTTAAGTTGCATTTGCAATGCATCGAACTAGACTGTCGAAATACTGGTAAATGTTTCATTAGCGTAGCGTGTGTATTATTAGCGTACGAATTCGATCCACGATCTCTTAGAGTATACATATTTTATTTGTGTGACAATATTGTAAATTGAACCGCACCGATCTGAGTGCTAGACCGAGGAGTTTTATAAATATTTATAAATTAAAGATTTTTTTTCGATAACTTCTCCAGAGGGTTCTTGAAATAAATTAGCTGGGTATGCTCAAAAATGTGTTTTTTTTTATCGTAAATTGGTTTACTTACTTTATTTTTATAAACGAGAGATTTTTTTTTGAGTGTGACTTATTGGCACAACACAAAAGAATTCAATTGTATTTTATTTGTAACTAACGGAGTCACTTCACGTAGTTCCCATCCCGTGGGAATGCGGGATTAAAATGTAGCATTTGCTACCCGCTGATAATGTAGCTTTCCATTGATGAAAATAAATCGGTAAATCGGTTTTTCGGTCTTTTTCACATATCTTAAAGCTATTATTATAAAGAAGTAAAGTTGTTAAGGTTGTAGGTAGAGGCTAATTTCCGAAACTTCTGAACAAATTTTGAAAAAAAAAATGTTAGTTTTGAGTGTCATTAGGAGTAGGTTTTGGCAAATATTCTTTATAAAAAACTTAACCAAAGGTACTGCTTGGCTAAGTGACCATCATCATCATCATATCAGCCGATGGACGTCCACTGCAGGACATAGGCCTTTTGTAGGGACTTCTAAACATCACGATACTGAGCCATCTGCATCCAGCGAATACCTGTGACTCGCTAGATGTCGTGAGTCCACCTGGTGGGGGGTACACTGCGCTTTCTAGAGCGGGGTCACCATTCCAGCACCTTGGGACCTTAACCATCGGCTCTTCGAACTATGTGCCTATTGCCACTTCAGCTTCCCGACACATTGAGCTATGTCGGTGACTTTAGTTCTTCTGCGGATCTCCTCATTTTTGATTCATCTGACCATGCCTACTAAATATTTTAAGCTTTTTAACACGTTCGGTGCGGCACTGATTTTTTTGTACTTTCCCCAAACCTCGTATCGCACCTTCTGTGGTGCGGAACGAAGTCTTAACTCTTGAAGACGCTAAAATCCTTTTTTGCTGGTACGAGGTCAATTGACCTCGTGCTGCAGCGAACGTGTTAAAGTCGGCTAAAACGAGAAATATTCGGACACACCCCCTCCCGGCCGTCTGTCCGGGCCTATTAAAACATCCACTACATAAAAGGGCCAGTGGTCATCAACCGCAAAAAACTATCGGCATCGAATACGAAAAAAAATGCAACAAAAATCAACAATTGTGCGATTGTAGGTAGGCTGCAGTCAAAAAGAGAGCGGATTGCCGCGGTTTGGGGCCCTCTGCACGTTATTAATTCTAGGCCGTGTAGACCGCACACGATTGAAAAATAAAATAACAATCATTCATTTGCGAATGATCAGGATTACTCGGTAGCTTCATCGAGTTAATGCCGATTTTTTTTCCTACTAGCATACCCTGCGTGGTTTCCATTTCCAGAACACGAAGATAACATTTACAGTTACATGTTGATAATGTGGTTTTCTATTGGTGAATAAAATTTCAAATACGATCCAGTAGTTTCGAAATTGGTAAAACCAATCTTGTTCGAATCAATGTCAAGTTAACTTTTGACTTAATGATCAATTAAGGAACTATTTTGGTCAATGGTTGACCTCACATGTTGAATCTCACATGTTGATAATGTGGTTTTCTATTGGTGAATAAAATTTCAAATACGATCCAGTAGTTTCGAAATTGGTAAAACCAATCTTGTTCGAATCAATGTCAAGTTAACTTTTGACTTAATGATCAATTAAGGAACTATTTTGGTCAATGGTTGATTTTGGGGATCTTAGGTTGCCTATTTGTGGATTATGTTTACTTAAGCCTTGCTTTTAACTAAATTGCTTTTTTATTTCATGTTTTTTTTATTCTTTTCAAGTTAGTCCTTGACTACAATCTCACCTGATGGTAAGTGATGATGCAATCTGAGGAGGATGAAAATCCACACCCCTTTCGGTTTCTACACGACATCGTACCGGAACGCTAAATCGCTTGGTGGTACGTGGTGACTAGCCACGGCCGAAGCCTTCCACCAGTGAAAAGAATGTGAACCGCTAAAGCGATTTAGATAAAATATGGTACTACCTACTTCTTATCCCGGAAAAATCCTGCGGGATTTATGAAAAACAAATTTAACACATTCATACACCACACATACACACGTGGACATCCCCTAGTAGGTAATATTACCAATTGTGGTTTAATTTTCTAATACCGGAACACAAATCGAATTCGTTACTAGCTAAACTCGTCACATCCGGTCACGAGGGATAAAACATTTTTCGCCATTTTGTCAATAATTAAGTTCAAAACCAAAAAGCGTCGCTCGCATTCGGCGCCCGTATTGAATGGAAAACGATTGATGCAGGCTAATTATAATCGCTTAATGATTGTCGATCGACTTTTGTGATATTATTGCAGCTTATGTTGGTAACCTCTGACATAGCTGACCACTTTTGAATATTGCTGTAATTTTTCTAGTAATATTTTTATATAAAAATGGCAAAACTAAGTATCATTTTTGAAAGCGAGGAACGTATAGGTATAACAAATTGTAATATTTTTGATAAGATGGAGGACAAGTAAAATAATTTCTATAAATCTATATCTGGCTTCTAAATTTATGACATAGGAAATGCTGGAAATGTCGCTCTACAAGCCTTTGTGAATAGCCAAAAGGAGTGCCAAAAGGCAAGACTGACTGTGCAGAGAGGAATGTTAAAGCTAACACTTATGTATGGTGGTGAAAAATGGGTATGGCAGGAGAGGAGAAGCATTAAAGTATAATAAATGCAGTAAGTACAGATGAGAATATTGAGGATTAAAGTTAGGTATATCATTGAATCCTAACCCCTCTCATTCTGAGATTTCTTCATTCTGGGTTGATAACGACAATATCATTGAATATAATAGGGAGTAAGAAACAGTGTAATAAGAGAAAGTTGAATAAATGAAGATATATTATCCAGAAAGCTATGCTTAAATGGTTTTGGTGAGCAATAGAACGAAATGAGAATAACAAAAAGGATTTATAAGGCGTGAATGAATGGAAATGTTGTCAGGGTGGGGGGAAGTTTCCAGAAATTCTCATTAAAAGCCAGGTATGGGAGAAGATTATGTGGCAATTGATTTTGATTAATTGATAGGCTACAGAAGGTTAATGCGTGCCTCTGTCAGGAATCCAATAATAAACCAAGTAGATGAACTAATTAATGTTTATTAACACACATGAATGATATAACTTTAAGATACATAAAATGGCTTAACTAAGCGGACTGGTTATAATGAATACTAGAACACGAGCGTTGGTACGGACGAGTTAGGAACGACTGCCTTAAATTAACATTGAAGCGAACGTTCTTACAGAAAATGTTTACACAGAAGTTTGCGTGCTTAGGGTTCACGGTATTTATGATTGAATATAAGGCACGCTACACCAGGTTTAGAGTACCCAAAACCGAAGAACTTGAATGAAAGGATTATGATACTGCTTATAAGCCTGGCTAAGATATGGATTTAACAAACCGCAGTCTTTCTAGGTTAGTAGAAGCCAGATGAGATTATACAAATGCTAATAAAATGATAATCTAATGATAATTTGTCTTTAAATAAAAAGAAAACAGGTCTTGTTACCAATAAGTTTGTATGGTATTCTAATTTGTGACCAAATCCGATTAGGTACCTACTTATTAGGCCCAATTCACTTTATGTCGATCGTCAACATATAAAAGACCTCGCAGACATGAGACAATGCTTCATAAATAATAGAATAGACAAAAAACCAATCGTGACTTATTCATACGCTGCAAACAAGCCATGTCTGTCAAGCAAATCTGTCACTTATTGGAGTTGAGACAACCGCTTTCGCCGCATTAACATTTTATTAACATTTCCCGTGCGTCATTAGGGTTCAAATTTGAATATCTTCGGATCGGAAATGCACAAATTAAGCGACTGGTCCAAAGATGTTTAAACTGTGTATTAGTAACAGATGGGACTCTCAATAAAAATATTATTAATTTTTACTTCGATTTAGTTATAAAAGTAGACTATAAGTAGCTTTACTTTGTCGTTTACGAGTGCCTATTTAAAAGCTTCTCTTTCTTTTTTTTCTTTAGTTTTATTTTACCATAACGTTATGTTCGTATCATTTAGCATTATGTCTATATCTTAACGTTATATATTTCAGCGTTTGTCGGTCTAGACTCAGCAAAATACTGCTGCTAGATCAAAATTTGATTTGAGCTTTTAAAAATTATACATTGTTACAGTAACCAACTCGTCAATATGGCGTATTTATCGTACAAAGCGCAACAATTCAAACCTAAATCTGTAAGAAAGAATATCATGATGAAATTCTGCTGTATCTGTCTATCTTTGCTATCTTAGTATTAGTTGTTAGAAACAATCACTTTCGTATAATTAGCGTAATTTTTAAAAAAGATAAAATTGCTGAAATTCTAATCAAAATAGTAATTTTAAGAAGAAATAATATAAAATTCAGCTGATTTTCATTATTATATCATTTTATCATTATATCACTAGGTACCAATATAAATTTATTTTTATGCGGATCAATGTAATAAACAATCAATTAAAATTACATATAGCTGGCAGTGTAATAGTTGTCAATGCCCGATGGTTGCTCTACGGAGTGGATATCTCTGGCACAGTTTGTTGGCAGCGCTGTAATGAGCTGAAACGTACGTAATGACGAGGACAGAACAAAACAACACTCTTGCTTACCTCAGTGCAGTTCAGTTAGGGAACATTCGCGGCTCGGCTACTGCGGAGTGAGCTTCTACTTAGCGCACTAGGGAACTAGTCGTTGACCGTGGTCGCAAAATCTTAGATTGGTTAGGTAGCCAGATTTGCAGCCACGACCATGACTGGTCGAGAAGCAATAATTTTTCTGATACACCTGACATACACGGTGACAGTTGACATTAAGACCTAGTAAAATAACGAAATCTACGCGAAATTTTACGCAATTTTACGAAATTTTTAATAATAACTTCAGCGCAATTGTATCGTGTTGGAAAATACATACGCGTTGATTTTCTTTTCGGAAATTCTAAAAATGAGGCTACTTATTTTTTTATGCAACAAGACGTTCATACGTCGAGCTGAGCTGAGCTCGAGTCTCCTCTCTGAATGAGAGGGATAAGGCCAATAGTCCACCACGCTGGCCCAAAGCGGATTGGCAGACTTCACACACGCAGAGAATTAAGATAATTCTCTGGTATGCAGGTTTCCTCACGATGTTTTCCTTCACCGATTGAGACACGTGATATTTAATTTCTTAAAATGCACACAACTGTCCATTTGACGTCCATACGCAATGGTATAAATTCAGCTAAACTCAAAGTGATTTTCACTAAACATTATGAGAATTTCTACACAAAAAGCCGCGTCCACGTTGGTCGAGCCACCAATACTACTTATTAATAAGGAACGGTAGGTCGCACACAGTGGCGGACACGGCGAGCGACATTTGTAATGATACTAAATAGTAGCGCGCGGTAGGTGCTCCGGCGGACGGTGCGTTCACTGTCGCGGGACGGCGCTATGCCAACGCGACTAATGCATCATAAACGGTTTTTATCATCATCAACATGATACATTTATTATCAACTAGCGGACGCCCGCAACGTCGTCCGCGTGGAATTCAGTTTTTCATCAATCCCGCGGGAACCATGGATTTTTCCGGGATGCAAAGTTGCCTATGTGTTAATCCAGAGCAAAATCTATTTCCATTCCAAATTTCAGACAAATCGCTTTAGTAGCTGCAGCGTAAAAGAGGAACAAACATACTTACACACTTTCACACTTACACACAAACTTTCGTCTTTATAATATTAGTGTGATGGCAGCCAGTTTAAAAGGCCCAATGAAGCAAAGATAATGTTGAAAGACATAATTAAATTAATAATCTATAATACATTAGCCTATTTTTTGTATAATAAAACCGACCTGGACTTATAGAATTTAGCTGGAACAGCCAGTACAAGCAACATAGAGATCCTTGAAAGATTCCAAAACTAAAACTTCTGCTTAACATCCTGGCATACACAACAAAGAGATTTTAATGTTTACATGACTGTTAGGACTGATAAAGAGGAGATACAGACTTATATTATAAAAATTAATATCATTTGAGAGGAGACCGCCTGCTGTTCTGCAAACCAAAATGAAAAAGTTTCCAAAATGTAGCCAAGAAAAACAAAGCCAGTGAAAACATCTAGGAAATGCGCCAAAGGACAAATATACGATTCGACCAACAGCGATCGGTTTAATGTCATGTAACAGATTGCTGAGACACGGGAAAGAGATAAAAAATGCCCATTTTTAGTTATCTATTTTAGGGCACAGGTTCTTCATAAATAATAATCACAAACAAACAAACTTTTACACACCACACTGTTCCAATGCGAGTTTCGATTTTGCGAGGCACGTAAACCAAGTTACTTTTAAAGCTAGACGTTGTACTAGTAACAGCTGAAATTCTTTTAAGCTCTTCTAATTAAAATCTGTCTTTCAAATCGGTCACAAACAAATAAACTAAGCGGATTTTTGTTTGATTTGAAACTTTTGTATAAAACGCGTTGCATAACACCGTCCAGACAATAAGTCAGAAGCACCTATCTGCGTAATGTCTCAGCGCGGGATTTACATATTTTAATGAGCACTGCAGGCCTATCAGCCGCCGAGCGCAGCCTAGATCATAGCTCGCGGCGTTCGCTACACGGACAGTTTGTTCTTCCAATGCCATTTGTCGATTATCGACTAGTACGGACTCAGTGGCGTACCTTGGAGGGGCCCTATATCAAAATTAGTTGAGGGGCCCAAATGAACAGTAAAGAATTCTCACTTAAATTCTCTCTCTCTCTCTCTCTAAATTCTCAATAATAAAACAAAAATAGCTGCTTAAAATAAATAAACAGTGATTTAACTGATGTAGGAAGTTTTTTCAACTTTTGGGAGCACGCTTAACCGGGAAAAAGAGCCTGTTTTTAACATTTCGTCATTTCTGAAGTGAAAAGTATACTGCGTCTTTTTTAGGCTTTTTCGGGAAGCGCCAGATTAAGTGAGATTGTGGATTAGGTACATTTTTCTTATTTTTACTTTTAAAAGCAAGGGGCTCCTGAAGTCTGGGGGCCGGCTGATTCGGCGGTAGCTACGCCCCTGACTACGGTCCAACCTCAATGGATCCAAGTACAAACGCCAGACTGAAATTGAAAAGGTCTGAGATTCCAAATATAAACTGAGACCCGGGGTTCTTTTAATGATGAAAATTTATTTAAATGAATGATTGATAACCTAAAATCATATAGGTATTAATAATAAAATATTTTTATTGATCATGGTACATTGACGTCGGCTGGTCTGTCTTTTATTTAAGCTGCAAGTTTTTTAAGCCTACCTCCGTTAATCGAACCTCAGACCTTGTGGCACAGATCCATAAGGCAGTTGATAAGCAAACATGTATGGAATTCATTAACAAAGTCGCCTAATAACTTCTCCCCGGGCGGTCAGTGGAGGGTGAGGGGGGGACTGACAAACAGCGCCCTGTAATGTGCTACTGTTGAATTGCAAAAATCTCATTATGCTCTAACTGTCGTTATAGGAGTAATTAACTACCGGGCACAGAGGAACGCGTGGAGTCGCTTAAACTTCTTCATCTAAAAAGTCTTGTCCAATATTACTAACACGCGTTAACGGCATATCTTAAAGTATAAGGAAAAATATTTTCTTATACATTGTAAAATCTAAACAACACTATAGGGACTGTACATTTTATGGTTTATACACATCGAACTCCTAGTAAAAAGTGGATGCACAATCAGCAACCAAAAAAGGTCCCCACTCAATGCGTGCCAAACACAACTTCTTGGCACTCAATTCAAGTAGGTAGTCGCATTTGCAAATTCAACCTTAAACTCAACCCTTAACGTTAAATTCGCTCTTCATTTGAGATTTTATTGAATATTTGGACTATATTTTAAGGCCTTTATATATTTTCTTTACCAATAATTCCGTCAAAACAAAATTGGCCAGTTTTCAAGTTAAATTTTTTTCATGATTGTGTCTCCTTTTATTATAGGAGGTCAATGTTTATACAGTGTAAAGTGTAAACAACACTAAAAGGTGTGTACATTTTAAAGTTTGTGAGCAACTAAGAATCGAGACTACTATTTGGTCATAGTCAAAAATAGCGACCAATAGCGACAAAGAATTTTTAGCTCTCTTTCGTTCACACGGAACGTTAGCGATATTTTTAATTTCATTATTGGTCAACGTTTGTCTTTCTCTCATATCAAGATGCGTCGTAGTGCGTATTTTAGGATTACTGTATGCCTATAATGTGTCTACGACGTAATATAATATGGCAAAAGTGATATATTGTCGACCAATAGTGAGTGAAATAGCAAATATCGCTTTCTTCTAATCGTAAAGATGGCACGAAAGAGATACAAACGCAGACAATAAGCTCGTGGCGTACTTTATATTACTACTATTAATACAATATTATAAATGGTAAAGTTTGGCTGTTTGTTATTTATTCACGTGTAATGTGGGCAAATTTCGATGACATTTGGCACAGCTATAGTAAGCTCATATAATTATAAACTAGCTGTAATAGGGGACTGCGACTTCGTTCGCGTTCAACATATTTTGTTTGTTTTTTTTTTATTTTAAACAGTTTTAAAAATAAAAATACATCATGCATTTATTTATTTAGTATATCAAACCGATTGTAAGGAGTCTATTGATGGTAAGTGAGCATCTAATAGGTCGGTGATTCTTGGGGTCTGTGGCAATTCCGAATATAATATTATATAATTACTAGCGGACCCGCTCAAGCTTCGCTTTGACTTATGATGCACTTCTACCCTACTCCTACCCTACCCCAACATTACCTCTACCGTACCTCAACCCTACCCCTACCCTAGTCATACCCTACTTTTACCCTACCCCTAGGATTTAGGGGTTTGAAAAATAGATGTTGGCCTATTCTCATAGATACCGGATAAGCACAAAAAATTTCATTAAAATCGATCAAGCCGTTTTGGAGGAGTATGGTAACGAAAACTGTGACACGAGAATTTTATATATTAGATAAACAAGCAGCCCCATGGATGGCAGTGTTCGCGGGTAATTGTGTTTCGTGTAACGAGTTTTTTGGCGGCCCGCGCACCTCTACCCGCGGCTCACTTCTGTTATCTGTGCTCAGGGTCCCGTATATGCTCTATGTATTTTATCCGTAGACTAACAAGTTTTTTTTTTTTTTACTTTTTGTGCAGTCTGGCTTTTGTATCGTGGTTGATACGTTGTAAAAACTACATGTTTTAACGACGTTTTGTAACCTTCGATGATTAACTGCATAAAGAATAAGTTTATCATTGGCGTATAAAAAGTTATTTTTTAGGGCGGGAACGGCCCCTTACCTAGAGTGACCAAGCTGACGAAGCTGATTCGAAAGTGGAATACTTAGTAGTTAGCTACCTACGTATTTTTTACATGCTAAAAATAATAATGCAAAAACTGAAAAAAAAAATGAGACAAAATACTAATTCATTAAAACATTTAAATATTTTTTTGAAAAGTCATGTTATTACATTAGTAAAATGTACTTAACAAAAGAGGACAGAAAAAAAATCGAGCTAGAGGAAGTAGGAAATAAGTTACGCTGGACTATAAACATATATTCGGAATTTCGAAGTACGTATTAAGGGCTCAATATTCATTGAATCCGGCAACACTCCACTAAGGTACAGGGTTTATACTCCACAAGTCCATCGACAACAATTTTGTATGAATCGAGAGTGTGTCGAGCCGATGTAGATGTCCCGCGGTATTTGCAAGGAAAATTTTAAAAAAATTGCGCAGAAAATTCGGAAGGGGTAGGGTAGGGATACGATAAGGGTAGAAGTAGAGTAGGGTTAGAGTAGGGTAGGGTAGGGGTAGTTGAAAGTTTACATTGAGCTTCCCGCGGACGAAGTCACGGGCGTCCGCTAGTAACTTTATATATCATCACTCAAACATAGAGAGCAAGGCGATTAGTTTGAATGGCCAAACGCGGGATTGTACAGTATCAATTAGGCATATAATTTCAACTTGAAAATAGCAATTGCATAAATAACAACCGACCGTCACTGTTAGTTAGGGATTCAGGATCGAATTTAAATTAAAATTGCTATTTAAACAGATGGAAACCAATTCATTATTGTGGAATGAAAATTGACGAAATAATGTAAGTTCTGCCTACATTAAATTTTCATCAACCCTTGCTAACCATCTGTGATAACTATAATTATTTGATGCGGTTTTACCTGCGTAGTTTCTGTTCCCGTGAGAATACGGGGATAAAATATAGCCTATAGCACTCACAAATAACGAGGCTAAATATAAATATAAAATAGGTTCAGTATATCCAGAGATTACCCCTACAGTATACCGTAAAGTTTACCTCTTTACATTATTAGCACAGAGAACGTTGATATTAGTAAGTATAGACTAGTAGGTACCTATACATTTCAAGAAGAAATATAATTATATTTAGACATTATACAAGAATCACATCTACGTAGAATATCAAACAAAGTAGGTACCTACGTAGGTACAGTATGTTGAGCAAGTAACTTCACTTTAAATTGATTACCTACATAAACCTGAGGTTTAAGCAGGTAATTGTTAAGAAATGAAAAGAAAGTCTCACCAAAATTATCATACTGCGAAGTTATGGAACCCTTCCAGCTTCCATCTTCCCGACCACCTTCAACATGAGTATCTTCAAGTCAAGAGTGAATAGGCATATTCTAGGCAAGCGTATTAATGTTGCTTGGGAAGCATTGTCGGTCGTTATGGTCTTCATCAGAATCGTAAAGGGCGTTTTTCGGGCGGCAGACGAGTACCTATGCGTGTCACCTGACGTTATAAGATTACCCATAATATGCAATAACCAAAGCACAGACAGGCACTGCTATTACGTTGCTGTTAGTGTTAGTCGGAGAAAATTATCATCTCAGTAATAAGTCGAGTGCTTGTTTGCACCTATTCAATTGCGTGAAAGTAAACTTCAAATTAATATGAAACTCCTATAATCCCTGCCAATGAAAATAGCTTTCTATTGATGAAAGATTTTTTATTTCGATCCAGTAGGTAGTTTTTAGTTTATTCGTTACATACAAAAATACAAATCTTTCCTCTTTCTAATAATCGTGAAACCTATTTTTCACTAATCCAGCGGGAACCATGGATTCCATGGATCAAAAGTAGTAGGTAGCATGTTTTTCTCCAAGGTCCTATTTATCTCTGCACTATATTCAATGTAGAGTACATTGAATACACTATATTCAATGTAGAGTACATTGAATATAGGAACCAAACATCAATTGGTTCAGTGGTTTAGCCGTGAAAAGTAACAGACAGATAGACTTATTTTCGCATCTAAAATTATTTTAAGTATACTTTTAATACGTATTTAGAAAGCGCCATCTAGTAACGAATTGTGTAATGTCTTGAAGGCGCAGTTTTCAGTTACTATAATATAGGAATGCCGTATAGTTTTACGCCATCTATTCTACGATTATTAATTCCAGCAAAATGAGAGGTAGGTTTACAAGATGCGTGCTGCCATCTGCAAGCACAGTGAAACATTGTTTGTTTTTAAACTATCAGTAGACTCCGCGCCACAAAAGAAGTCCCACGACCTGATAATTAACAAAACCTGATAATTACCAAATGACAATGAGCGCCATTACGGCCTAGTCCGGGCTTATTTAGTATTTTAGTTGAATACGAACGATTAGCGCCGCGTCTACGTGACTTGTTTCGTGGCGCGGAGTCTAGTTATAATATTTAATCTATCTGGCCGGCGCTTAGACCATTTAAATAATGGTCATTCTTTTTAATGGTCTAAGGGCCGGCGTGACCATTAAAAAGAATGACCATTGGTGGTCGCGCAGTGGTATGCGCGGTGGATTTACAAGGCGGAGGTCCTGGGTAGGATATCCGGCTGGGCTGATTGAGGTTCGGCCGTGGCTAGTTACCGACAAAGACGTACTGCCATGCGATTAAGCTTTCCGGTATGATGTCGTGTAGGAACCGAAAGACTTGTGGATTTTCATCCACTCCTAGCAAGTTATGGCTGAGTTTGGTGTGGGCTCTTCTCGGACCATGGCGCCGGTTTGGAACCCTCATAACTATAATTTTAGCTTTCGACTAATTATCACCATTATCTATCTATTTATTATACAACTTGGTGAGTATAGGGCAATACAAATTACACTGTATAAATATTATAAATATTTATTATTTCATCATTGTTCTTAAGAGTTAACAAAATGCACTTTATTATTAACAAGCTTTTAAAAGTCTTTGTTTACTATTATTAGGTTATTTTTTTTAATTGAGTAGGACAAAATATTATGTCATGCATAGTTCTCATATATGGATATTACATATATACACATTATTTTTTTAAATACATTTTATAAGGCCACACCCACACTATGTATCCTGTACCTATTTTTATAAACTTTTTACACTATCCTTCAATGCAAATAT
The DNA here is from genome assembly GCF_947172395.1 of Bicyclus anynana. Lineage (NCBI taxonomy): Eukaryota > Metazoa > Arthropoda > Insecta > Lepidoptera > Nymphalidae > Bicyclus > Bicyclus anynana. The sequence goes on along the minus strand of NC_069096.1, from coordinate 13,187,112 downwards.
AGAAATAATGGCTATAAAAAAGACAGTCAATTTTTTTTGCAGGTATACTATACGCCAAACTAAGAGTCCGCAATGAACATCGAAACGGATTTATAATATCTACGTAGTTCGGTATATAGCAATATTTTGGCGCATACTATACCTCTCATTAGAATATACATTTTAGGTCGGCAGTAGACTTACCAACAAACAAACAAACTTAACACACAAAAAAAGTTTTTGTAACTAACCATACTTGATATACAACTTATTATAATAATATTTATACTACTAATAGATCTACAAAATTAAGAAGTGAAGCTTCTTACAGAACATCTTAAAATAGGCATTTATTTACAATAAGGACGTTTACGTGATGTTACCATTGATGTTTTATAATAAAAGGACGCACAATCATGTAGAAAATTTCACTTAAAAAACTGGCCAATTTTGCTTTGACAGTTTTAGTAGTGATTACTGATGCTTAGATAGTATGGACGTAGCCTAATATAGATGAGATAATTTTGTCTACATAATATTATCATTCTTCATTCCAAACTTTAAAGGAAAAGTAAATCTCATCTGAATAATTACAAAAAAAGTAAAGTGACAGTAAAAGTGGTGTTGCCAGCAAATTTATTAATACCATTTTTATTAACTTTACTCTTTTATGTTGCAGTATACATGTAGACAAATTATCTCTTGGTGATCTTAGGTTTGCTTTACCGAGTAGTTAAAGAATAAAGTTTTCTTTTGATAGTGTATTTTGTTTTACAATTTTGTAAATATAATTCCTCTGTGATTATACGACAGGTTATACTTTCTTCACAATTTGGACAACATCCTCGTCGGCCAGTATGTGGTCGATGCCGACCTTCTGCGGTTGGTGCTTCACAGACGATCCCCATACTAAGGCACTGGAAACGAATACATGAAAAATTTTAGCACTCTAAATCTAAGTCCATATATACAGCTATACACTTCTACTCACTTGTAGCTACTTCATATTACTTAAAAGTATTTTTGAAGGAACTGCTACCAAAATTTTCAATAAGTAAATTTTTGAATGTGTTGGTATATGGAGCTCCCAGGTAAAGGAAAAAAGACATTGTGCACAGCTCGATTGTTTATATATTAATTATTATAATATACTGAACGGCAGCAACTAAATATCACGTGTCTCAATCGGTGAGGGAAAACATCGTGAGGAAACCTGCATACCAGAGAATTATCTTAATTCTCTGCGTGTGTGAAGTCTGCCAATCCGCATTGGGCCAGCGTGGTGGACTATTGGCCTTACCCCTCTCATTCTGACAGGAGACTCGAGCCCAGCAGTGAGTCGAATATGGGTTGATGACGACGACTGAACGGCAGATCAGTGGAATGAACAGAGATTTTCTGAGTAGAGTGGAAAGAACGTTCCAGTCACGTCAGGCATTGGAGCAATGTGATGGGTCTATACTGCATAGATTCTTCCTTTACAGACGCATTGATGATGATGAAGTTGGTTAAAAATAGACGCGTTCTACTTCAAACTATAGGAACTAATGTAGGACAGATACCTATAGATAGGAAAGTGGGGAAACATTAAGTAGCAGAGTGACAAATGCATTTTTTTTAGGCTGTAAATGTTAATAAAAGAACTCTAGCAGACTGATTAATTTGTATTATGTTTCACCTTGACATCTTAAAACGGGCCTCTAAAGTAGGCTGATATTGAACAACTACTATACGAACTTATTTAAACAGAACTCTGAAGTTTCTTACAGAAACCCTCTATAACTAGTAGTACTTACATTTTAAATTCCTTTACAATAGACCTATGAAGTTTGTTACAAAAGTCCTCCACACTGGTCCTGTCTGCATGTAACACTACAGGTGCATTGTAATCAGGCAGTTGTCCTTTAGGCTTGGTGTATATTCTGATGAGTTTCAAATACTCCCACATCTTCTCCAGTAAATCGTCGAAGTTCCACTTGTGATGGGCGGAGATGGGTACACAGTGGGGGATTTTGTATATAACGTCTAGCTCCTCTATGCTTATTTGATCTGTGTGACAATAAATAGACTAGTTGTCATTTGTTTTAAATGTTCTTAAATAGTTAATTATCGTTCTACTAGATTGAATTTTTTTTTTTAAATATGTATTTGACAATACAAGCCAAAACGCCTTTTGACGTCACTATAACAAATCCCTTACAGACGGAGCGTTTGACAAAAATATAAGTTAACTATTACTTTGTCGTTTAGTATATATAGTGCGTTAGTTAGTCACAAATTGGACGACAGCGTTTTTGATGTTTGGAAAATTTGAAAAAATACGTGATTTCACACTAATATTATAAAGGCGAAAGTTTGTGTGTAAGTGTGTAAGTGTGTGTACGTTTGTCCTTTTACCCTGCGGCTTATATACTTTTCATCCCAGAAAAATCCATGGTTTCTGAGGGATTTGTGAAAAAACTAATTTTACGCGGACGTAGTCGCGGGCGTCCGCTAGTTTGATATAAAACAGTTTTCATCCAGTAAACAGATACTCGTCAGTGAAAGTTGTTTCATTTTCAGATCTTAGATGAGGTTTGTGGGATTAACTTCTGAAAAATTGTTTACAATACTTATTTCATCACATTGGCCTTAGTATCTTATTTTCTTAAATCTTTTTTTAATAAACATGAAACTGAGCTCACCATTCTTATTGAGCAAATAGATGCAAAACACATATCCTGTTGTTTTTCAATGACGTCAACACATTTGGCATCTTATTGTAGTATTATATTAGTTTAAGCTTACCAATCTTATTGAGCAAGTAGATGCAAGGCACGTATATCCTGTTGCCTTCAATCACATCGATGAGGTCGTCGCTGGTGGCATCATACCGCAGTGTTATGTCAGCGTTGTGGATCTTGTACTCCGAGAGGATCGTCTTTACCGTTTCCACATCCAGTTCTGATTGTGGACACTGGAAATTTAAGCAAGAAGTTAAAAAAAAGTTACTCTTTCAGATTGACTGTCTAAATAGGTGTATGTTGCCCCGCAGCATTCACTATGTAGGTACGTCTTAATACTTACACCTGAAAAGTGAAAGGTAAGAATAGGTTGTGCACAAAAACGTAACGCTGTCATTCGTTAATGGAATTTTACTGTCTATATTTTTTTTCATATCTATATATGAAAAATTGATTCTTAAGGAGTAAATTCCAAAAATATTTTGACAATGATTAAGGACATTTAGCTGTGTAATCAGACCCTGATAAATAAATAAGTATATTTGAATGTATATCTATACTAATATTATAAAGCTGCAGAGTTTGTTTCTTTGCTTGAACTTGCTAATCTCAGGAACTACTGATCTGATTTGAAAAATTCTTTCAATATTAGATAACTATTGGCCTAAGCCCTCTCATTTTTAAGAGCAGACTCGTGCTCAACAGTGAGCCGAACATGGGGTGCTAATGATGACGAAGATGTTAAACATTCACAGTTTACCACAAAAAATACATACTGTATTATTCAAATTGATTCCTCCTTTGTCTTTCTTCCTAAAGTGTATGTTAGGTGGCTGTTTGTTTAGTCTCAGCCCAAAGCCTTCCAACTCGTGTTCTAGAAGTTTCTTGTGCTGGAGCGGTTTTAACACATCCAGGACAATGAATATGAGACTGCATGTTCTGGCCACTGCTATGACTTGCCGACCTCGACCTTTGCCGTCTTTAGCGCCTTCAATGATACCAGGCAGATCCAGTAACTGAAATACATATAGGTACATAAGTGAAGAGTAGAACTTTTTACGCTCAGAGTATTTGTCATATATTTTTTTTTAAATATGATCACTATTCCTATTCCCCTCCAACTAGTCGAAAAAGACTGTGTTAGAAGTGGGTACGACAATAGACCAACGGAGCGGGGATCCAACCACCACTTCTCCTCTACCTCATATTTTAATTAGGGTAGACCTATGCCTACGCTAGTTAAAATAATATTTATGATGTAGAAGTAGATGTGTAGAGACGTCTATAAACTATACATACAAATTGTATAAAATTCGAATTTGCTTTCCCAAAACTGGTTTTTAATGAGTTCTTAGCATAGATTCTATAACAGAGATAAGTTACTAGCGCGTCAAAGCTGCGGTGAACAAAAGCAGCTAATTATCTTAATTTCATTGAGTCACATAATAAACAATAATAAATAAGTATTGCTCAGGAACTGTAAAAACCTAAATCTTAAATACAAGTAATCACAAAATTGTGCATGTGTGCTTTAAGTGCAGTAGTTAAATTTGAATCAATTTTTGCAGTGATTTTGTAGGCATATAACATGTCTATAATAGGCCGTACAGACTACTTTATATACTACAGAGTATTTTAGTCAAGTAAGAACAATTTTTGGGCGGTTAATCCAAAAATTGTTCATACTCAACTAAAGTAGTCCAAACTAGGCCACTGTCTATAGTATAATTTGTTGTTGGTTCTCAAAGTAGGCAGTGCATTTTTGTATCTATGAAGTACACATGGTACATACCTGAATCTTAGCTCCCTTATATTTAATACAGCCGGGGACGGTGGTGAGGGTTGTAAACTCATATGCCGCCACCTCAGAATAGACTCCGGCTAAATTGGACAGGAGGGTTGACTTGCCCACTGATGGGAAACCCACAAAACCAATCCTGGCATCACCTGTCTTGGCGACATCGAAACCTGGAATTTGGACATAAGAAATTTCAATATTACATTTTGTTTTATAGTACAAGAATACCTAATTGCAAACATTTTATTAGATTGTTTTTCGAACTAAACTAGAAATTAATGTTTATATACAGGCTGCTCTTAAAAAATATAACTCTAGAGATATATTTTTTAAGAAAAAATAGATAAAAATGTTTATGGAACGTGTTCTAAAATGAACATTTTCAGAGTAAAAAATATTTTTTTTGTAAATAGAACTTAAATTATGTCTCTTCCTTATATTATGAGTAATCCAAACTTATTCATTAATAAATATCATGAAGTAGCTTTCTAGTGAAGTGTGGAGTGTCAGTTGCAATATCTCGTCGACATCAAGAGTTTTACCGCTATGATTACATATTTTAAAATGCAAGGATAGAAAAAGGCGTGTGTTATAATAGTCGGACTTATTTGAATTACTTTGTATGAACATAGCGTACTACCAAGCCATTTCATATTCCAGTATGATGTTGTGTAGGAACTGAAAGGGGTGTGGATTTTAATACCAAGTTAGACGCTTCCATCTTCATCATCATCACTAACCTTCAAATGAGATTGTAGCCAAGGTCTAACTTATAAAAACACCACCACTGATCTCTTTTCTGTAGTTTGATTACATTTTATATGGATGCCACAAAACACCCCTTTTAGCTTTAATGGATTCCAAATAAACTATTAAATAATACCTTTAAATTAAAGAAATCATTTTCAAACTACCTGCCAGCACATATTAAGATTAAAAGGCAGATAGAGCGCACGGAACACAACAGTGTCGGTTCTAGATCATTATTTATTCTGTGCCTGCCAGTTAGTTTACCTTTATTCATTTGTGTAGGTACTATTTATCACAGATTAATGGCTATTGAGTATTTATAAAAAAAAATATATACAATTAGTGCATGATTACCTTCACCAGTGGCACCGCCGCCACCTTTGGGAGTGATCAGTTCACGTCTCAATTTAGCCAAACGGGCTTTTAGAAGACCTAAATGAAGAGCAGTGGCTTTATTTTTTTGCGTCCGAGCCATCTGAAAAACGTTCATTGAGCTTTAGGTATCTTGTCAAAACATTCGCAATCATTGTTTTTGGCATTATAATGATATTTTATAGCCACTTTAGTGCAGTTTTTATTCATATTCTTGGGAAAAAGTTCATAACCTCATACCCACCTCGGACTCTATGGCGGCGATTTTCTCCAATATTGTACTCATTTTTGAGAGTTTTTATACTGTTTTTATCTTCAATCACGATTGTAATAAATTGCTTATATTAAGTTTAACTTATTGTGTTAATATCCTCCTCAAAATAGGATGAAAGCGTGTCAATAATCTGAAAAAATTGTCGGCGCGGAGGCCACGAAATTTGTTTCGAATGACATTTGATTTGACCGATAGATAGTGATGTAATCAAATAGTGTTGCGATTTTGGAATTGTCCTTGATTGCAATGAAACTTCCTTGAAAAATAATCATTTTAGTAAAATAATTAATAAGGTAAAATGAAATTATTGGTAGGATAATTACTTGAATAAATTAATTTTATAATAAATTAAATATTTAAGAATTGTCTATGGTTCTACAGTACATCTAGTTTAAACTAGATGGCGCTAGTAAGTAGTTCTTCTATATAGTTGGAAAACCACCCAACAGATGTCACTAGCTTCGGAAAATAAATGGAACAAACCACGTGGAAATGCTTTTCCCGCAGGTTTGCGCAACGCACAAACTCTGTTGAAGAAACTCTGGGAAACGTTTGAAATAAATGCTTCAGTACAACCTTGCGGGTCCTTGTGGCTGTATGTCTCGGTTCGCGCCAATGATTTCACTAAGTTTACGAAATATTTAGATAGTAGATAATCGAAATTTTCCTTCAGATTTCAATACTACTTCAAATATTATGGAATTGATAGATTTATAGTGATATTTTAATTTCGTAGTTTAAATTTGTAGGGAAAACACTTGGCTAGTTCTTAGTTACAAAGTAAAAAGTGAAATAAAAGTGTATATAGGTATAAAATGACTACCTAGCTGTAAAATAGGTAGGTATTTTTATGACTCGTACTTAGGATAAAGTAAACTCTGTAGGATCCTTATTTCGTAATTGGTAAGATAATAATTAGACGTATTTTATCTTAATGTTAATGTCGTATACTTAACTAGAATACCTACAGAACAGCTTTTGCTTTGATTACACTTATCAAAACGACCCTTAAGTATCGTTGCCTATTGATTGTGCCTCCTATGTATTAATATAGTAGGTATGTGTGGAATATTATAATTATTGAATGTTTGTATGGCTGCGATTTTCATACAAAAGTACTAAGCCGATTGGATGGGTTTTTATTTACTTTTTTTAAATCTACCTTCCTTTAAAGAAGTTCGATTAAACTTTTATTGTTTTAAGATCTTTGTTTGAGAAGACTTTAAGTTTGATTTGATAAGACTTTTTAATAATGTAGAAAATATTATGTTATAGAGGTTTCAAAATAATCTTTCACACTTTCACGCAATTTATTGTATTTTATATTTATAATATTATAATAATATTTTATGTATGATTTTTATTTATGTACTTAATTTTACCCCCTAATGGTACAGATACTAGAGTTCCATGCATTGAAGAAAACGTTAACTCATCGGTCCCAGTAATTATGAATTATTAACATCTGATAGAAGTCGTTAAAAAATTTTACGTGAGGACCCTAAGCCTGCCAATCCGCATTGGAGCAGAATGGTGGGTCAAAACTCCATATCCCCTCTCCTACAAGGCAGGAGGCCTGGCCCTGGGTAGGCCATCAAAATAGGCTGACAATGATGATGACAACTTTTAATATTTTTAGGACTTAAGTACTATCTAGTGGCAAATATTTTATTGATCAATATTAAAAATCTGATCTATGTCTCTATTGTTTCAGACGGAAAACGAAACAAAAGAAAATTCGTAGCATCCATTAGAAAAATAGAGTGAAATTAAAGAAATAGTTCGGTAAATAAAACTACTTACTAAACTTTTCGTGGCGGCCGATCGTGATACCGTGATAGATATAATCTGTGGCAATAAAAAAAAACAAATGTAGGCAGCAAAAAGTTTCCGTGGCGTGATGGAAGTTCTTTTGAATTTTAAATTTTGAATTTCGAACGATGTCTTCGGAGTTGTCTTTGGACGGACGCGATAGACCGAATGTGTTTCGTAGAGTTATTTCGTTGTGTGTTAGAGTCGCGTGCTCGCAAATAGGTTTAGTCGTGTCTGTGGTGGTTTATGTACTTCTTGGTGCTTTGCTGTTTGAGTATTTGGAGTCGGGGCCGGAAGTGCAGAAGCGGTCGGCGATACAGCGGTCGAGGGAAGAATGTCTGAAAGAGCTTTGGGCTATCACAGGTATTTATGGACTTTTGACTTTTCTTTTATGTAGGTACTTATTTTAAAATAATGTTAGTTTGTAAGAAAATGAGGGTAGATTTATTATCTATCCGCAATTAGGTAGGTGCGTATACATATTTATTGCAGGGTACGAGTAGGTAACTATACAAAATACAGAATTACTGATGTTTAAAATAATGTTAAAACGGTTTTAAGAAAAAGAGGTAGATCTACCTATCATCTACCCGCATTAAGGTAGAAGCGTCACATATTTTCAGATAGGTTCTATCTTCAAAATAGAAGAATACTTATCTTTAAATTGGTTACACTGTACTGTACGGTAAAAATAGGTTTAGATACTTAAATTTAATTTGTATCTATTCGTAGATGGTACGTAATAAAATACTTTTTTTTTAATTTATAAACTACTGTTATTTTGATATTTCGCCCTAAAATAGTTTATTCTTTTGACGTGAAACTTATCTAAAAATAGGTTACAAATTCAGAATACAGGTTTATTAATCTTAGGTTACAAATTTTACTTATTTACTTTTTGAATAAATTAAATAACATAATTCAGAAACGATTTTCTGTCGTATCTGGGTGACGTTGTCGCTTTGATTCGTTTTTTACGAATAATCAATCAATCAATCAGTCACTTTTAATAATTAATAATGAATATATGCAAAGTAGGTACATCATCAACAACTTTTAATCAACTAGCTTCTATTCTATCAACTATATTCTATTAGCTTCGCGTGAAAATCTATTTTTTAGAAATCCCGCGGGATGTATTACGGAATATAAACTAGCCTATGTTCTGCTCCATAGTCCAATATATCTCTATACGAAATTTCATCAAAATCGGTTTATGTTTGGCAAGATTACAGGAACTTAAGCTAACTTATCCTAATATCTATATAAATCATACCTACGTGGAATGGTGGCAAGAATACTGTCTGCATTTCCGCGCTGGACAGACATGCTGATTCTTTGCGCAAAAAATGAGCCAGCCCTTCTGTCACCAGTGAAATGGTAACAGATAGACATACTTTCGCATTTATAATATTAGTATGGATATGGATATTAGCCGTGATAGCCTAGTGGATATGACCTCTGCCTCCGATTCCGGAGGGTGTGGGTTCGAATCCGGTCCAGGGCATGCACCTCCAACTTTTCAGTTGTGTGCATTTTAAGAAATTAAATATCACGTGTCTCAATCGGTGAAGGAAATCATCGTGAGGAAACCTGCATACCAGAAAATTATCTTAATTCTCTGCGTGTGTGAAGTCTGAAAATCCGCATTGGGCCAGCGTGGTGGACTATTGGCCTAACCCCTCTCATTCTGAGAGGAGATTCGAGCTCAGCAGTGAGCCGAATATGGGTTGATGACGATGGATATGGATAATCAAATTCCCAGTTAAAACGTCGACTTTATTAGTAGCACCGTTAAAGATAGCTCTCATCATTTAAGTGAGAGTTAAATATCTAGCCATTAAAACCTAATTGTTATAGTTTAAGTGCTTTGATATTAGTCGTTTCAAAATACGATGGAAACTTGATATACCTATAAAATATTCAGCCTCTTTCTTCCATCTAAATCATTACTGCCAACGTTATGGGGACGTTCTAAATTAACTTTGGCCTTGTGAGGTATGTTGTTATCAATCTATAATAAGTCATTATTAAAAGACGGCCGCGTGGAGAAGTAGTTAGTGGCCTTGCTTTATACAGCGAAGGCCGTGGGTTCGATTCCCAGAACTGGAAAATATTTGTGTGAGATCATTGGTGTTTTTCATCGTTATCAACCCATATTCGGCTCACTGCTGAGCTCGAGTCTGTTCTCAGAATGAGGGGGGTTAGGCCAATAGTCCACCACGCTGGCCCAACGCGGATTGGCAGACTTTACATACGCAGAGAACTAAGAAAATGCCCTGGTATGCAGGTTTCCTCACGATGTTTTCCTTCACCGTTTGAGACACGTCATATTTAATTTTCTTAAAAAGCACACAAATTAACAGTTGGAGGTGTATGCCCCGGACCGGATTTGAACCCACCATCCTCCGGAATCGGAGGCAGAGGTCATATCCACTGGGCTATCACGTTTTGGGGGGATGCATTGTATAAATATGTATATTATGTATGATAAAATACGCTATCTTAGTACCCACAACACAAGTTATAGGCTTACTTTGGGCTAAATAGTAATGTGTTAGTATATTTATTTTTAAAAAATAATCGAGAAAAGAATTAACGAATGGGCCGAGATATAGGCATATCTTACGGTTAGTCAAGTAAGTTTTATGAAAGCGGTGCAGACTATAAATGCGCGAGGTTCTCAATTCGTCTGTATGTTTTTTTTTGTATGTTACCTGATTACTCGAAGACGCCTGGATGGATTTGAATAATTCTTATTTTGTTTGAAAGGGTATACTCCAGAGGTGGCCCCATTGTCATCGTTTAAGGATGATGATGGGATACAATGGGACACCGGCTTTTAACACTGCCTTCAAACTGATCATCAGTTAGAACATAATATGATAGAAAGAACTTGGTATGATGTTATTTTTCGCTTTTTAGTTTAGTCAGTATGTTTTATATTTTTGAAGTCGGTTAAATTTTTTTTATTAAAATTTTGTATACTTAGGTATTATGGTAGTTGACTCACATCAAATTTAATTTCGCATAGAACATGGAATAATCGATATTAATTAATAAAAGTTAAGGATTTCTAATAACACTTAAGTAATTTAAAAATCATCATTTTTTAAAATTTTCCAAACGTCAAAAAGCTGTCGCCCAATTTGTGACGTCACAACTATTTAAGACGATTTAAAAAGTGTCAACTAGCCTATTAGGTAAAGAAGTAATAATTATATATTTTTTTATGAATTTCTAATAGTAGTAGGTATATTGTTAAAAATTAAAAATAAGGAAAATAAATAAGAAAAAGAAGTGAATTATTGACAAATATAATTACGTAGGTAGGTATTCGAGTTAGGTATATTTTCCTATAAAATTATCTCTGATACATATTAAATATTAGCTGGAATACGTTTAATATGTGGATAAAGTTTTACATTAGCTGGAAATGACCGTTTAGCTTATAAATTCATATATTTTTATAAGAGTACGTAGGTACAGCTTGAGAGGCCATCTTTGATATAACGAGAGGCTCCTAATGACGGCGTCTCATTATGAGGAGGGTATGGTCGTTTGAGCCCCAGAGAGAAAGGGCTTACTTGGCAATTCAGTTTAGTGTTGACACAGTTTTAATGATATTTCCGTATAATAAGCTTTGCCCTTTAAGTAATATTAACTAGGTAGTTAGTTGGTCGTCTTTAGCCTGTGTTCAGAGCCTTGTACGAGTCTATGAAAATTAATAATATAGGGACTACTATTGCCAAACACGTACAATATTCATACACTTTATTAAAGTACTAATGGTGTTACAAATAAAATAACTGGAGTTGTTACATAGATTACGTAAATAGCGCACTCGACAGAGTGCGTCCGTACGCTATTCACCGGTGTGGACGACTAACTATGCCTATGCGCGGCGCGCGGGCGCCGCGGTTAATAGTGTTGGGAAACTTTTATAGTGATGCGCTATAATAATAGATTTTCTTTGACCTAGAAATCCTTAGCCCGGAATGGAGAAATTGGCGATGTTACCTACCTTATCTGAACAGGCAAACTTCTTTTTTCCGTATAAAAAATTTACCATAAAATAAAAAAACACATATATAGGTTGAACATTACTTTCATTCAGGAGTATCAAAAATATATGACAACCTATCCTTAGACTTACCGAGTATACCTATAAAACTTCATCGAAATCGGTCAAGCCGTTTCGGAAGAGTATAGCGAATTTTATGGCGCATGGTGAATTACGAGAATTTTATATTAATGACCATTTTGCAAAGATCCTATTTCCTACTAATATTATATACGCGAAAGTTTGTATGGATGTTTGGATGTATGTTTGGATGTTTGTTACTTTTTAACGCCGCTACTATTGAAGCGATTTGGCTGAAATTCGGAATAGAAATAGGTTTTACTCTGGATTAACACATAGGCTACTTTTTCGCAAATCTCGGAAAACCATGGTTTCCCGAGATTTGCGAAACTTGATGATTTTAATGATATGAATGTTTGTTATTCCCTCACGCCTCCACTACTTAACCGAATTAGCTGAAATTTGGTAATGAGATATATTATAGCTTGGATTAACACATAGACAATTTTCATCCCGAAAAAATCCATGGTTCCCGAGGGATTTGTGAAAAACTAAATTCCACGCGGGCATCCGCTTGTATTCAATAACTTAGATAAAGAAGATCAGATCTGCAGGACGTACTAGTATATATTTCGGTTTACGATGTAGTATAATAGTTTCTCGTATAGATTTTATTCTCAACGCAATATAAATACGCGATGACTCACTCGATGCGCTTAAACAATCCTTTTACGGAAAATGCTGCTGCAATTTGTAGCCATCTGGTTTAACACTTCAATGTAGGAATATCTATTTGTTGCGCTCTCAACACTGATGGTTATATCGTTGAGCTTTACTTTTAGTGGCTTGTGATTTTTGTTTATAAAACAATCATTAAATAGCTTTAGCCACTTAAACGTCCATGATATCAAGTAAATAAACAAACGCCTGGTAAGCCCCGCCCCCCAAAAATCGCCAAAAATCTGCAAAAAATAATCAAAATTCGACAGATGCCGACCTACTAACCAGCCGATGGACGTCCATTGCTGGCCATAGGCGTCTTACATGGACTTTCAAACACCACGGTTTCGAGCCGCCAACATCCAACTTGCTACCCGCTTGATGTCCTTGGTCCGCCTAGTAAAATGTGCCAGCAAGCAACATAGGCGTATATAACGGGGGGGAGCCAGGTGGGCCGTGTCCACCCTAGAATGGTCCAGTGCCCACCCTAGAATTCTGGGCTACCGATTTAAATTTTATGATGGATAATACAAAATATACAAAGAAAAATTAATATGATCAGTAGACTCGTTTCATAAGCCAGCGTCCACAAACATTGTAAACGAAATTTCCATGTTGAGTGTCGACACTCAGCGGCATGTCAGGGGTCGGGCCCACCCTAGGAAATAACACTAGATACGCCAATGGGCAGCTGGAGGTGCATGCTCCGGACAGGATTTGAACCCACACCCTCCGGAATCGTAGGCAGAGGTCATATCCACTTGGCTATCACGATAATGAACCTTAAGCTTAGGAAAATATATTGCCAGATTTAACTGCAGGTTAAAATAAGCTAACTATTATTATTACCTACTTAATAATACTTTCACTAATGCGAGCGAAACTTTTTTTGTACGCTACAACCTTCATAACTATGTATAGTTTATATAGCGAATATGATTGCTCTGAGTAAAGAACTCCTTTAATGATATGAAAAGACAAACGTGAAGAAACTTCAAAGAACCATTTTCAATCTTCATTTAAAATGAATAAAATTATTAGTTTAGTTTACTTGCACAACCTCGAAGTGCATTAAATCAGGGTTCAAAGTAGACTGAAATATCATCAGTCGTTAATTTCTTTTACCAAGCAACAGGTAGCCTACTTTGACCGTGGAATGCATATTTTATCAGTAAGTGTAATCATAGCCCTCAGTGCCTGAAGACGAAAGTCTTCGAACAGTGCGTGTTGCCAGTGATGACCTACGGATCCGAGACTTCGTCGCTGACTATGGGCCTTATTACAAGTGGCCTTATTACATGGATCAAAGTCACTTAGCGAATCAAAAATGAGGATCAGCAGACGAAGCATAGTCACTGACATACCTCAGCGAGTCACGAAGCTGAAGTGGTAATGGGCAGGCCACATAGTTCGGAGAGCCGATAGACGTTGCGGTCCCAAGGTGCTGGAATGGCTATTCCGCACTGGAAAGCGCAGTGTTGGTCGACCCCCCACTAGGTGGACAGAAGACATCAAGCGCGTTGCAGGGAGCCGCTGGATGCTGGCGGCTCGAGACCGTTTTGTTTGGAAGTCCATGCAAGAGGGCTATGTCCAGCAGTGGACGTCCATCGGCTGATAATGATGATGATGATGTAATCATAGCATTACTCAATAGACTAAGAGCCCGTAATCCCAGACCTTCGTCATTTTATAAAAGCTGAAAGTTTGTCAGCTCATGATCATACCATAAGTAAGTACGAGAGCCAATTATGGAGTTTGGACCGTGGTGGCTTTGGGTGGTAGCCGGTTCTAAGGATCCAGACCGTCTAGGTATAAAGTTTGAATATTTTCCTCGGCATAATATAAGAAATTATATTCCTAGTCGCCAGTGTAGCTTCGCGACAACCCTTTGAAAAGCTAGCGAAGGGTTGCCATGAAGCCAAGTGTCTGGCAAATGGTGATATATTATGCCCAGGAAAATGTTTTTTTATTTTTATACCTAGACGTTCTGGATCCTTAAAAACTGCTATCTCCCAAAGCCACCACGGTCCAAACTTCATAGTCGGTTACGGTAATCATCTATAGTAGGACCCTTCTCCTCCTTGCGTCGTATTCCTCATTACTGAGGGTCGTGACCCCTAACACAAGCTTGTTTCTTGACGATGTCGCCCCATGTGGCTCGGCTTTTCGAGATTTGCAGAGAAGAGAGTGGCGCAGATTTGGTCTGAACAACGCATCGGATTACTTTACTTTGCCAGTGATCACTAATTTCTGTATGTTATCTTCTCCTCTCCTGGCAATGTGGCTGAAGTACTCGAGGATCCTCCGAAGACAGGTGGTGGACAGCCTCTTCGAGATGTTAAGTTGTTTTGGCTCTCTGTCTATATGCAAATTAGGGTTTGACGGTTAAAGCAGTTTGGTGTTAACACAGTTAATTAATACAGGTAAATAAACATGTTCATACGGCTGATGAAAATTATATCTTGCTAGCTGTATCTACATCCCTACTACGGGTAAAGTTCGACCATCGTAATACTTCGTCGCTTCTTCGTTCAGTGGAGATTACATGTGGCCAGTGAAGAGCAATTCATCCAATGGCGTCGTCGGAGTTGTCCCAGTTCTCAGACTAATTATATAGGGACCTGCCTCGCTAGATGTTACTTTTCTGTCAAAGTATATGATCAACGATCTAATGCGATTATTAAAACTGTCTCTATAGTTTTATAATAATTGTAATCGTAGTTTTCGTTGGTAAAAAGAAGTGCTCCGTAAAAATACGTTTTTGTGTAGTTGAAT
Source organism: Bicyclus anynana (assembly GCF_947172395.1). NCBI lineage: Eukaryota > Metazoa > Arthropoda > Insecta > Lepidoptera > Nymphalidae > Bicyclus > Bicyclus anynana. The sequence continues at coordinate 13,171,825 of NC_069096.1, read as the reverse complement.
GGTGTTAAAAAGTATCAACAACTTTTAGTTTAGTATAAGATATATATCCTAATCTAAAATATATTACCTAATCTAAACTCGTTTTACTCAAAAAATTACAGACAATTCCTGAATCAATTTCGAATTCCTGAATTTGGGTACGATACTATTTTTTTTTTTTTTTTAATATAATTCCTTATATAATTAGTCTGAGTTTCAGTCCCATCTCTTTTACTACCAAAGCAATGAAAAAGATAGCGATAGTGTCGGTTGCGAAGCTATTGGTTGATTTTTTTACATTTCGCTTCAGCAGATTATCTCGTTTGTTGTGTGTTAGCATCACAGGTGTTTTCATAGCTGCCGACATCCCCTGGTTTCACCTTCATAGTTCCCGTTCCTGTGAGAGTACAGAGATAAAATAAAACGCACGATACTCACAAAGTGTATTTTAAAAAGAAATTTCAAAATCGGTTTAGTACATCCAGCGATTACTCTTTACAATACCACAAACTTTACTTCTATAATATTAGTGTAAATTAAAATATCTAATCACATAATATTAAAAGAAAAAGTATCAAATTGAAAATTAGGGTCTGACAGACCCACCACTAGTTAAACGCCCAAGGGTTAAACGTTACTTAATTAAGTAATCGAATCGTAACAAGTTTAATAAGTTATTCGTGCGTACGTTACGAAAACTTTAAATTGTCAAAAAGTTGAGTGGGTAATTGGAATTAATTGCGTTCCACATTCAAACGGAACACAATCGGATTTCAAAGTAATTAATGACCGTCAGATGGCGTTGACCGCAGTTTGCCCAGTTTAACATTTTAATTAATTAAACAGTACCTACGGTGGCTTCGCTACGGTGCTTCAAGTTTTTACACAAAAGCGTTTGTTCCGTGTTGGGGTAGTGTGTATTTGTGTTTTTTGAAGACCTACCCTCAGTGGATGTATAAAGGGATTGCGTTTGTTGTGTTTGAATAGGTTGTTGTCAAAATTTTCGTTAAATATTTAGAAACTCAAATGGTTGTGTATTGAAATCGGAGACGTTCTAATCATAATTAATTTCACCTGTTGAATAATTATTATAGTATTATTTATTTTTCGTCAGCGAGTAAACGTTTTTTGTAAACGTACGCCAAACCTATTATAGGACTCAAAAGTGATTACAAATATAATAAAACTAATGTCGAACAAAGGTTATGATGATTCACAACACTTGTCAGGACAACTTAATTAACAAATCAAACTGTAACCAAAATAAGACCCTAGAATGGCAGAGAATGACCCTGAGGAGTCACGTACTTGTGAACGATGTTTGTAGGGTTAAAGGTACCTTTGACTGTTAACAAACAACCTTTTCCACTCAAGTCACTCTCCCCGCCTATCCCAAGTAACCCATAAAGAATTACATAACAAGAGATGTGGACGTCTCGAACGCCACGAGCACACTGAAGCCGTCCGTACCGCAAGTTTTAACGCGGCGATAACAAACCATAATTTAAGTATCTAAGTAGATTCGTCATAATATTAGATGAACTACTCTCAGTGGACCTACAAAGAGTTTCCGTTTGTTGTGTTTGCTGTCAAAATATACGTTAGATAATTTAGAATCATATAGGTTCTAATCAAACGTAAACTGTTCAAATCCCTCCTTTTGAATTAATAGGTAGGTAAGGTACTCGTAAACTAGCTATTTCTCGTTTATTCGCTCTGTGTCTCATTCGTTGCGATAGGATGAAACAGAGAGCGATATTATCAACTGCCATAGTTTTTTATTTACATGCCAATACGTATTGTATAAGTATACTAATTGTTTTTCTTTAAAAAAGATCAAATAGGTACTTAGATTATTACAACATAAACAGATGCCTGTGAATCCGCCCATGTGGAAATCTCTAACATTACCTACTGGCTTTAAAGAAATCCGACACTCCCAACATACACAAAATAAATTATATACTAACCTTCCCCATGACTCCGAAAATCCGTTCAGTAGCTTCCTAGTTTATCATGACAAACAAACAGAAAAACAGAACGCATTGTAGGTTTTTTAAATAAATCATCTGTTAATAACAACATAACGCACAAGTGCAAAGGTTAAACGCGTAATATTACCACAGTAATTCTAATTAATGGCACTCCGCGTTGAAGCCGAAAACAATTGGGTTGCAAAGTTATTAATGGTCAACAGATGGCGCTGGCCGCCTATTGTTACGCGGTTGTAATCACTAGAGCTTCTGATAGGTCGGTAGGTATCTCGTTAATTGATGAATTATGACCAAGCCATATGTTTGCTAAGATTCAGCCTGTGACTTCGCCTTTGTGAAAATTCCATTTTTCGCAGTCTTCTAATGAACAGAATATTTACAATTTAGGTAGGTACTTATATTTGCGGATTACAGGAGATACTTACATCGTGATAGCCCAGTGGATATGACCTCTGCATTCGATTCGGAGAGCTAGGTTTAAATCCAGTACGGAGCATGCACCTCCAATTTTTCAGGTATGTGCATTCTGAGAAATTAAAATATCACGTGTCTCAAACGTTGTGAAAAACATCGTAAGGATACCTGCATTCAAGAGAATTTTCTAGATACTTTACGTGTGAAATCTGTCGATCCGCATTTGGGCTAACCCCTAATCTAACCCCTCACATTCTGAAAGGAGAATCGTGCTCAACAGTAAGCCGAATAGGGATTGTTAATGATGACCTGAGGATTCTCCGGTGTCGGGGTGAATCGTCGTGCGTAATGAATTTTCTATCAGATTTGTCGCTTTGATTTGTTGTTTTTCGTGTTTTTCGCCGATAATTGCAAATTAATTAATTATATTTTATTATTTATTGCAAAGCCTGTATTCAATATACAGCTATTCAAATATGTAAATGCAAATCGTTTAGAAAATTAAATCTCGGTTTCAAATCTGTTAATCGGCCAGACTTCCAAGTTCCAACGCCAGCCACGTCGTCAACGTCCCTTTTCGAAGTTAATCGCTTAAAATGAATTGCTCAAAACTTTCGATTTAATCCTCTAGCTTTTAAACTTAGGAACAAATCTACGGCTAGAATTTGTTCACCTTACAATACATTACCACGGCAATTTAACTTTGGTTTGGAATTCGAAGGCGATTATTTTATTGATAACTAGCGGATTAGTTCGTCTCCGTGAAACTCGATGTAAATTTTCAACTAACCCTACCCTACCCCTACGCCTACCCTACTCCTAGCCTTACCCCTTTTTCTAATTTTCCGCGCAATTTTTTATTTTTTTTTGTCCCAAGAGTCCTACCTTATTAGTACCTTTACCTTTACTACCTTCTCCTGACTATAACAAACACATCAAAAAAAAAAGTGTAATCGGTCCGTCCGTTCACGCGTGATGGCGTGACCAAGGGATATATGGATTCAACGGATAACTAGATAGACAGAAAAAACGGATTTAAATTAAAATACCAAAAAACCGAGATGACGATTTTGCTAGAGAACTTCACATATTTTAATATTTTTTTGTCGATTTTTGCTCACTTAGCGATTTAGCGATACAACGATACAAATGTTAAGTGGAGGCAAATCAGGACTATGAGCAACGATATTTTAAACTATAGATATGTTATTACGTGCCTAATTGTATGTATTACGTGCCTACAAAATCAGCACAAAAAGTGTTCCGAATTTATCTACTCTACTGAGCGCATTATGTATACATTTTTATATACAGATACATTTTTGGCACGCTACTGACATATCTTTATTATAAAATCTTTGACTATGAGTATAACTATTTACGATTCATGTGTATCCTGTGCACAATTTTGTGTATAATTCCTTCCTTCCGTATGTTTATACAATTTTTACAGTTCCTGAACACACAACTCGACATTATATTTAGGTATTTTTAATATTTTTTATTTAAATAACTTTCGTCGTTTGTTAAGCAGCTCAATGAAATTAAGACAATTAGCCGTTTTTGTTCGCCTCAGTTTTGGCGCGCTACCGACATATCTCTATTATAGAATCTTGGACAACGAGTACTTATTACTATTTACGGTTACTGTGTATTCTGTGGTATGACTACCTTATTTTAGATAGCCCGCTACCATTTTAGACTGCGTCGTCTAAAATCAGATGAGATCGTTGCCAAGGGTAACATGTTGGTAATAAGAAGAACCTTATAATATAATGCCTTGGGGAGGATAGGTTTATTTGAGATTCAGCCAATAAAAATAACTGCACTAGCGGACTCCCGCGATTTTTCCGCCCTCAGACTTCTTTAGTCTGGGCATATCGCTGGTATATTCCGTTCTTATTGGACATCACTATTAATTACCTCCCTGACAACTTCCATCTTTGTATGTTAGCGATATTCGATATTTCGTGATAAGTGACCTTTCGCTTTTATATGTTTAGTTAATACTAGGTAAAATTAATAAAATAATATATATTGTTAGTGATAAATAATATTATTTTATCGACAATTATTAAGCTTTTTGTAGACTCAGTCTACAAAAAGCTTAATAATTGTCTAGTAAGCGCAGTGTTGGCCGACCCCCCACCAGGTGGACTGACGACATCAAGCGAGTCGCAGGGATTCGCTGGATGCAGGCGGCTCAGTATCGTGATGTTTGGAAGTCCCTACAAAAGGCCTATGTCCTGCAGTGGACGTCCATCGGCTGATATGATGATGATGATGATGAGACTCAGTCTATGCAATAGGCCCATGTCCAGTAGTGAAAGTCCATCAGCTGATAATGATGATGATGACGATGAGATGAGTTTTTTGGAAATATACAAGGTCACAGGCTGGGACTGCTCGTGTATACTTTTAAATTTAAAAAAAACAAAATTATTTTTAAAAATATACATCGTTATTACGCTTTTATCGCGTATATTTTCCAGTTACGCGCGCTTGCATTTTGAGCGAAAATCATACTGCACTAGTTACCATAAGTAGATTTTGTAAAATCTCTAGATTTTTACAAAATTTAATTAAGTTAGGTTAGAACGTAAACAACCCAGATGCTCAGTGTTTAGGCTATAATCTGTTATTTCACTGAACCAAGTCAGACCACGTTGGTTCTAGTCTAACCTTGTATATTTTCTTAAACTATTCACTGAATTAGTGTCAGAAAGTATACGCGACCAGTACGCAGAAATCTATACTAATATTATAAAGCTGAAGAGTTTGTTTGTTTGTTAGATTGAACGCACTAATCTCAGGAACTACTGGTCCGATTTGAAAAATTCTTTCAGTGTTAGATAGCAGTGATATATATTATCCCCGTATTCCTACGGGAATGGGAACCACGCGGGTGAAACCGCGCGGCATCAGACATTTTTATATAATGTTATGTATGTTTTTATATATTTTTATATAACTATCCTAGGGGAAAATAGGGTTATTTGGATTTCTTACTCAATAGAAGCCAACCCGCCACAATGAAACTAGCTAAATTGCTAACACAGCTGTAACAAGGTACGTTAGATAATGGAATTTAATACGTAATGTATCAATCCACATCAGGTAAAAGTAATGTTATTGGACTCAACCGTTTCGGGAACCAAATTAAATATTTAGTTGTTTCTATCTACGCGTTAGCTTTTAGACCTCTGCCTACCGTTGCGGAATGGGGATGATGACTAGGTTTGAATATATTGATTTTTATGATACATTCGGGTAAATAGAGTCAATGTTAACTAATTTATACATAAAAAGCAAAGATTATCTGGATATTTGCAAAATAAATGAGATTATAAAATTTCAAAATCTATTAAAAATATTTTATCGTAATTAGATGAAAATTCATACAGTTTTAGCTTCCTTACATTAAATGTGACATTTTTTAATATATGAACTATAAGCATAAACGCACAAATAACAAAGATATTAGTAATTTTGTTTGAACGCGCATACAAATCTAACGATCACTACATTGCCTATGACGTCATTATTTCAAGCCATTTTGTATGGGGCGTTTTTCAGGGATCCGCGGCAGCGCCGCAAATCTGACTCTTTAAATCCCTGTAGCTTCGAAAGTAATGATCGCAGATACCCTGTTCCTTTTACAAAATTGCTTTACTATTTGTATACTTTTAATTTATATACAATTTAAAAAACTGTCATCATCCCTATTCAATTACCGGCTGTATTTTTCTTTTTATTTCTCTTTGATATAAACTATTCAGCTTCTTCGAGCTCTTTTCTCTTGCTATGTTTCTACCTATTAAAGATGATCTTGTCTAAAATGCTGTACCCAAAAGTATTTTTTTTTATTCTTTACTAGTTAACCCTTGATGGTAAGTGATGTTGCAATCTAAGATGGAAGCAGGCTAAGTTGTTAGAGGGAGGATGGAAATCCATACCCCATTCAGTTAAACCATGGCGGTATGTCTTTATCGGTAGGGTGGTAACTAGCCACGGTCGAGCCTCCCACCAGCCAGACCTGGTCCAATTAAGAAAAACTCAATCGGCCCAGCCTGGTTTCGAACCCAGGACCTCCATTTTGTAAATCCATCGGGCATACCACTGCGCCTTAGTTTTGACGACATTTCTGGCACAGTTAGTAGTGATGTGGTTCCCAACACAGAGTCCTGGTTTCCCAGATCGGATCAGTTTACGATTTTATATTTTCTAAATAGACTCAGATCTTTTCTTGTGGTAGGCTTCGGCCGTTGTTAGTTAGCTAGCTAGCCACTCTACCAGCAAAGACAAACCACCAACCAATATAGCGTTCAGTTTTAGCGGATGCCGTTAGCACTGCAGGTTACTTGATGGTCAGTGGCTACCGTAAAATTGAAAATCCGTTTAATGTTGTTTGTTTGTAATGTTGACGGCCTCCGTGGTGCAGTGGTAGGTTCCGGGTTCCACCTTCAACTATGTCCCTCAGAATATAACACTGCAATGATTCTTGGCAGCAGAAGTACTTTCCCGGATGAGCTCTATCACAAATACTATACTACTAAATTAACAGTTATCTAAAGTGCGTTTTCCTACATGTTTTTCCACTGAGCCGTAATAGCCCAGTGGATATGACCTCTGCCTCCGATTTCGGAGGGTGTGGGTTTGAATCCGGTCCGGGGCATGCACCTCCAACTTCAGTTGTGTGCATTTTAAGAAATAAAATATCACGTGTCTTAGTCGGTGAAGGAAAACATCGTGAGGAAACCTGCACACCAGAGAATTTCTTCATTCTCTGCGTGTGTGAAGTCTGCCAATCCGCATTGGTCCAGCGTTGGTGGACTATTGGCCTAACCCCTCTCATTCTGAGAGGAGACTCGAGCTCAGCAGTGAGCCGTATATGGGTTGATAACGAATACAACATTAAAAAGCAGAGAATGAATTTTCATTTACGGCGTAGAAATTGTCCGTGTTTAAAATAAAATATCATCTTCCAACGTCGCCCCTGTAATTATTATGTGCTCAATGCTCATGTTACATTTTTTATCAGTAGCACAGTTATCAACATAATTATTATGAACTAGCTGACGCCGCGCGGTTTCATTCGCGTGGTTCCCGTTCCCGTAACTAACTAACTATTAACACTGAAAGAATTTTTCAAATCGGACCAGTAGTTCTTGAGATTCGCGCGTTCAATCAAACAAACAAACTCTTCAGCTTTATTATTTTATGTAGATATCGTCAGAGAGAATAATATACTTTTTTGAGTAAGATATTATTGTGTTGATCTTAGATTACATATGTAATTTAATATTATTTTATATTTAAAATTCCAAAATGAATCGTTTTTACCGCCAAATGAATTGTTAAGTTTTGATCAATTTTCAAAAAATCATGACATTGTATTACAAGTAAATACACTAAGTACTCAATTCTTAATTCATATAATTTAGACTAAATTAAGATTAATTTCAAAATCTTAAGAGCTTAGCTTAGGAGGAGTAATTCAAAAAGTAATTGTATTAAATTAAAAAAAAACTTGTGATATTTGACTGTACAAACACAGAAACCAGGTCCAGGCACAGCATCTAAGTGTGTAAAATCAAAAATAGTGGACGTACAGAGACAAAATTTGGCAGGGAGGTAGTTTAGTAAGTAGAAATCCGCTAAGAACGGATTTTGTGACAGGGCTAGATTGTGTAGGACAAAGTCGTAGTATATGTTATGTTATTGTATAATAGTACAAGGTAACACTAAGTAAAAACTTAATATATTATGTATGGTCAACAGGTGAATTTGGAATTGAGAACGAAGTCATCAGTCTTGGCGACGAAATTCAATATTGATTCGTTTCCGTTAATAGCCAGGGCGGGCAAGAACCGCCTCCTTCCTTCCTGTGCTTGATTGAATAACGTGTTATTTCCTTTTGACATAAATAATAATAATTAATTTCATGTCTATCTATAAAATCAAAATTTCTTATTATTTAACTAACAAAACGATTGGTGCACCGGACATGCAGGTTTGATTCCCACAACTCAAACATTTTAGAATTTAAACTATCGTGAGTGTTATTCATATTAATTGATTATGAAACACGGCTAAAACTCACGTGATATAAGGTCGGAGTATGCCCGACTAGTTTCGAACCCATACGGGGCCCTTAGTCATGAGCTTTTAATCTGGATCATGGATGGTTGTTGCCGACAGCGTGGAAACCGCTATTTCTTTCATTGTCACTAATAACAAACTTGGAACTAGATAATGTTAGTTCGGTTTGCTTACAAGAAGACGAGTCTAATGAAGATGACATTAATGAACCGTCGGAGAGTGTAACGAAACCTTAACTCCTCATCACTCAACAACTCTCCCACCGCGCGATGCGAGCAGCTGCGCGCCGCGCCCCGCCGCTTTTGGATCGTGCCGCGTTGCAAGAACCAGCTCATGACTAAGGGTCCCGTATGGGTTCGAAACTAGTTGGGCATTCTCCAACCGTATATCACGTGATTTTTAGCCGTGTTTCATAATCAATTAATATGAAACAACATTTGTCTGATGAGAATAAATTATACCTAATGTTTTCTCGTAAGCTTTTAGCGTTTTCTGTTCTATGTTTTCTATTGTCTGGGTTTATCTATAATTATTTATAATGTAATTATTTCTAACACGGCGGTTACAAAGACGTAGTTCTCGTTTTCGGCGGATTATGGAAATAAAATATAACTTACTAACGGACGCCCGCGACTTCGTCTGCGTGAAACTCGATGTAAACTTTCAACTACCCCTACCCTACCCTACCCTACCCCTAACCTTCTCCTGACAATAACAAACAAAAAAAATGGTGAAATCGGTCCAGCCGTTCACGCGTGATGGCGTGACCAAGGGATATATGGATTAATTTTTATATATACCTATAGATGTATCTCGCTAGTAATGTAGCTCCATTGAACAAAGAATTTTTAAAATCGGTTGTGAGTTTAGGCGTGAAAGTGTAACCTAAAAACAAAATTAACCATTCCATTTAATTGTAAGTTAACAAGTCTTTATTTATTGACAATATTATTATCAATTAAATAAAATGTAGTTCTAAGATATGAACTTATAAAAAGAACTATTCAATTTATAACTCACAAAATCGCTGATTTGTCATTAAATTAAAAAAATAACAGTGACCTTTAGGTACATATTTTTAGATTTAGGAGTATAAATATTCCGAGAGGCGCTTAAACTCAATAACCTCGCTTTGACTTGTTAAATCTCTTTCTTTCGGTCTCTTGAATCGCCAAAACCGTTAGAGAGATTTGTTTTGTAACGATTTAGGCACGATCGCGTTTCACCCCTCTGTTTTGTGTTGTGGCGGGGATATATCTTCTATACTTTATACATAACGCCCCGCTGTATCACCCGCGTAGTACTTACTAGCATTAAAATAAATAGCCATGACACTCACAAATAACGTAGCTTTCGATTGGTACCAGAATTTTAAAAATCCCGAGATCATGAGATTATGGTATAACCTCACAAACCTTACCACGTTATAATATTACTAGCTGATTCCCCGCGGTCGCGGTTTCATCCGCCTAGTTCCCGTTCCCGTGAAAATACTGGGATAGAATATAGCCTATGACACTCACAAATAACGTGGCTTTCCAGTGAAAAATTATTTTCAAAATCAGTTCAATAGATTCCGAGATTTGTCACTGCACACTCAACACTTTACCTCCTTATAATAGTACCTACTTAACTAGATTACATAATAAACCGGTTTTGTAGAAGCCTTCTTTAATTACTATGTTCAGATTCAAGGCTTGCTTATAATTTCCATTAACATTTAATTTTCATTGCCTTTTAGCATCGGTCTAGTGACAGTTTGATACTGTTACTATCGCGTTAACGTAAACGCGAATATCTAAGGAATTGAAACAGCGCCATCTCGTGGCACTACTGCACAACTGTTTCAATTCCATATAATTCGCGTTTACGTCAACGCGATAGTAACAGTATGAAATATTGAAAACTCCCACTAGGCACACTGATGGGAGTACCTATCTACTTAAACTGTCAATCATTAGACTTTTACTATGCAGACGCTCCGCGGTTTTTTAATGTAAAAGTACATTTTTTTTTCAATGTGACCGCTGAAAGTATGTACAATAAAAATCGTTTAACGAAAAAAATGCAATTAGGCCCGTTTTTTGGAAATAAAATACTCTGTAGTGGAAAAATTATATTTTCATTACTTGAAACAATTATTCAACAATAATTATCAAGTATAAAATCAACGCTTAAGTAATTTTTCAGTACATGGTATGACTAAATTGCACTAAAGGTAGGGATTTTTGTATTTTGAAGAAAAAACGATATAACTTAAAAACTGTAGAATTTCCGCTAACATATATTGCTAGCGGAAATTCATTGATGTCAGCTATCACCTTGTAAAGTATGTCGTACTTTTTACGGGACATCCTGTATATGCATAATACATATGTATTTTCAAAAAAAAAAATATTCATAATCGATCCACATCGAGTAATCGCGTAACAATGTATACTATTTTGAAGGTACCTAGGGTTGAAGGTTTAAAACATCCACTACTCGTAGCAAATAAATAAAATAAAATAATATTAAGCAACGTATTGACAATTTATTGAATAGGTTATTGAAAATTTTAAAACGAACGGTATATTTTAATGTAGTGCAGTGTACTCGAACAAGCGATCACTATGTAGACCGACGTAATAATCTTCGAGAGTCGATTCTTTTGAAGTCGAGATGAAAACGCTTTAACTTGGATAACAAGGCCGTTAAAGCACAGTTGTTCTTGTGTTTTGTTCGAGTACAACAAGCTTTTGTAAGTTGGAAAAGAATTTTTAATTTTATCGTCCAATTTTTTGTACTTACTCAGTATTTTAAGACTAAGTATTTTTATGTTGTAACATCCAATTTTTTATATTTAGTATTTTAAGTATTTCTTTTTACCTACATAAGAGGTTAAATGACAAATTATCCACCCAATTTAATATGACGTGAGTATAATAAAGTGGGCGGATAATTGTGCCTCTGAGTATATATAGGTATTGACTGAGCGATCTTTGGGGAACCTAATCTTTATCTATCAGCTCTTGGTACATCACCAATACCGGAAATATGAGTCGTATTCTTTACCTTTACAAAAACTTTAGACACACTAGGTTTGTTGTACTTACCTATCTTTATTTTTCTTGATCGTGATCTGTAGTCATATAAACTTACCACTTGAGGTTTTTTGGCTACCTATCGTTGACCATGACGACCATGAAATAGTATTTTTTAAAATGAATTTTTTACGAGAATAATATTACTACACTGAGAAAAATTTCCTGGTGCGCCGTACTTAAAATACGTAGTAAAGACACTATTACGCATAAAGCCGGCATTATGTTGTATACAAGCGCCATATGTAACATGGTGTTGCTTCAAAACGTTACTAAGTATACGGCATCTATTGTACGTATCCTGCACCTGTACTAAATAGTGATGTACTAGCTCCTTATGTAAGTATCTCATTTAAGTAGCTTATTTTTTTTCAGTTTATATTGAATTATGTCCCTTAAAGTTTTAAAATATTACTCTTAAGGCTTAAGCAGTTTATACAGCAGAAAATACCTCGCAAGCGGATTTGCACACAAATTATTTCCAAAAAAATAGAAAGCCGCCAAAATGTAAATGTGTCCTTTTGTGTGCATTTTATTACCATTCCGGATGTGCCGCGTGCACAGCCTTAAATGGCTTTTCACGATCTCTGTGTTTAGCTGTAAATTCATTGCCTTGTAGTTATAACTAGCAAACGCTCGCAGGTTTGTACGCGTCTTTTTTCACCAATCCTGAGGGAACCAAGCAACCATTTTTTTTGGATAAAAAGTCACTTTGTTGCCCAACAACCTCTTTTATCTCCCAGATAAAGTTCCAATAAATCGGTCAAGCTGTTCGAAAGATTAGTTCGTAGAAACAGACAGACAGACAAAAGACAGACAAAATAAGTTATTTGTGTTAATATTTGTATTATTTGTGATAATTTTGGCGCAACTTAACTAAACAATAATTTTACTTGCGGCTTAACCTGTGTTGTCTTTGTTTGGAAACTGATTAGAAGCTTGCTTATCCTCTATTTTAGAATCTTTCGACACCTCTGCTGGTATTTCTTGTGAAGTTTTTTCTTCTTTGTTAATTTCTTGGTTAGAAGACTCTTTCTTATCAGATGTGACTTCTTGTAATTCTAATTCTTTCGAAGAAGGCCTTTCTTTTTCTTCCACAGTTTTCACAGTTGAAGCCTTATTATTTGCTGGCATTAGTTTTTCTGTAGTACTTTCGTTTTCCACGCTTGGTTCTTTAGTCGGCGCAAATGGCTTGGGCTTAACACAACCCATTGGTTTATTTCTTCGATAGAGCATACATATACCTTTTAAAATATCTTCAGGCTTTTCGTTCGATATAGTAAGTCTTCTTGGTAAAATAAGTGTTGGAGTTGTTTTTATTTTATGTATTTGAAATTGTCTTTCGGCTGCTTTAACAAAACTGTTTACTTTTAGTCTTATGCAGACATTTAAAGCTCGTTTATTAAGAGACAATGGTATAATACATTGTGATAACACTTTTCCGCTTGCTTCACAGCTTAAGAAAGTAGCTTGAAGATACGTGTTTGTTGCTAACTGGGATAGTACACACTTTCGAGGTCCTGAGTTTTTGCCACTATCCTTAAAATGATAGTCGATTCTGATATCAGATCCAATATTGTCAACTAGCCATGGGAGTGTTTGTTTGAAAAACAATATGTCATTGCCATTAGTTAAATCTGATAAAATTGTTATTGGCTTACATTGGTAACTGAAGGGTATAGTAATAAATATAACAACTAGTAAACGTACCAATGACATTTTGCTGAAATATTGTAAAAATGTCAAGACCAGTAATTTTATGCTGTTTTTATAATGTACGGCAATTTATTGGCTTACATAGTTGGTATAAAGAATTTCTATTTTTATTATTTAGATAAAATACCACATATTTTTTATGCTAATGATGAATGTGAACTAACTGTGAAACTAATGTGAACTAGTATTATTTTATCTACACTAATATTATAAAGAGCATTCATATTTTTGCATGTAACGAATAACTCATAAGTACAAGATCGATTTGAAAATTACTTTTATCAATAGAGAGCTATATTATCTGGAAGTAACAAAGGCTATAAATAAATATATTGTTATCCTCGTATTCCCAAGGGAATCGGAACGAGAAAGGGTGAAACCGCGAGATTCTGCTAATCTATACTTATAATAAAATTGTAACAGGTCCAATTCTGTACATTGCAGATGTTTTGAAATTTTTGGCGGAGGGCAAATAATAATAATTTAATACTAGTCTGTCTATCTTTCCATATTTCTGTTGCCCGGGCATCAAGCTAAAAGTGCTGTATGAATTAAAGTCAAACTTGGCACGATTTTAGACCATAATACGAACAAGGTTATACGAAACTTTTAGTTGCTAAAATAGAATCAGAAAGGGGGTGAAATAGGAGTCGAAAGATTGTATGGAAAGTCCTTCATTTTTAAGTTACATTTGTGGCACTAGGTTTGTCTACTGCTATAAATATACCAAAAAAATTAGTACGAGATTTTTCTAAATTCAACCCCTTTTTGAACATTTTTCTAAAGAGTTAAAAAGGCTTTGAAATTTTTTTGAATAAAAAGGATTTATGAGTAATCCTTCATTTATAGTTAGAAGTTTAGAGTTATATTTTTGTAAAAAGACCTAGGATTATTTATCAATTATTATGTAGGTATATAAAACATGCGAAAATATAAAGAAAAAGGATGAATTAGAGATGAAAATCCACAAAGATCGTCTACTAGTGGTATATATAATTATAGTGACAATTTAAGAGTTGTGAGCGGTTATCATCTTCAAAAACTCGTACCTTTTTTCGGATTTAGATTTTACATCATATTGATATATCCAAGATTTGTCAATTATTACTGCATAATTCACATGAAGAAAATTTGCACCATCGTACATAGTGAGTACTTTTGACACCTTTCCTTAAGACATCCCATTTGAGCCGCGCGCTGTTCAAAAATCAGGTACCCACAAAATACTAAAACTTATAATTTGAAGATGATCATGTAAAATATTATGATTTGTTGGTGCATTTATCTTCAAGAAACCCTCTTTTTTTGTTTGTAAGTTATTTGTCTGTCTACCTCAATAGGTTTCTTAAATGCGACTGAAAGAAGACGCTATTTCAACAGGTTGTCCGAAGCGAGAATCGTCAGACAAGGCAAAATATCCTCCTTAGAAACGTTTATACTAGTGATCCACCGAGCTAGGACATAACACTATATTTTCATGAAATACAAAATTCAATTCACTTATAAAAAATCATCAGCACTCAAACCTTGTCTGAAGGTATAGATTATAATTACTGTTTAACAGCGAAGCGATAACTCTGACATTTAAAATAACTTAAAAATTCACTAAAAAATATTCCAGGTAGGTAAAATTATTTTTATACTTGCAACTTACTATTAATAATATGTACTAGCGTTTCTTAATAGTTAGACACTTTAAATAGTTTTACGAAATAATCAAAACTCAAAACTTTCCCAGTGCCCTACGTAAAAATGTTATAGACATTCCAATTCTATTCGCTTGGGAAATTTCAGATAGAAAATTATATAGAGTGAACTAGTTAAGTAGTGACAGTAGAGCATGCCTCCTCAAGATATACTCGTAATGTAGGAAAAAATATAATTTTCATCTACAGCAAACTTTTAACTAAAGAAGGGACTAGGCCTGACGGAGGCTTTTCCTTTACTACTTTATTATTGTTTTCTTTAGGTTTTCCGGCAGAGTTACTTTGCGTAGGAGCTGGCTGGTTATTGTCATTTGTAGTTATAATTTGTTCATGAGTAGAATTGTCTGGTAAAGTGACATTTTCTTCAGTGTTAGGAATTTCGATTGGAACTATAATTGTGTTGTCAGGTTGCTGGTTTTCTTGAGGTTTGCTGTTTTCTGATGTTTGGTTTTCTCTAGAATTGTTATAAGGAAAATTTATTTCTTCTTTAGGTAGCTGGTTTTCTGCTTGTTGGCTATTTCCTGAACTTGAAGTTTCATTGTTATTCGTTGGTTTAACTTCTACGTCAGTGGAATTTTCTTGTAAAGTGAAATTTTCTTCAGTCTTAGGAATTTTGATTGGATGATCACTTTCTTCTTTAGGTTGCTGGTTTTGTGCTTGCTGACTATTTCCTGTACTTTGAGTTTTATTATTATTCGTAGTTATAACTTCTATATGAGTAGAATTTTCTGGTAAAGTGACATTTTCTTCAGTGTTAGGAATTTCGATTGGAACTATAGTTGTGTTTTCAGGTTGAAGGTTTTCTTGAGGTTTGCTGTTTTCTGATGTTTGGTTTTCTCTAGAATTGTTATAAGGATAATTTATTTCTTCTTTAGGTAGCTGGTTTTCTGCTTGTTGGCTATTTTCTGAAATTTGACTGTTACTGTCTTTTGTTGGCTTAATGTCTACTTGAGTAGAATTTTCTGGTAAAATAGTTTTTTCTTCAGTCTTTGGAATTTTAATTGGATGATCACTTTCTTCTTTAGGTTGCTGGTTTTGTGCTTGCTGACTATTTCCTATACTTTGAGTTTTATTGTTATTCGTAGTTATAACTTCTATATGAGTAGAATTGTCTGGTAAAGTGACATTTTCTTCAGTGTTAGGAATTTCGATTGGAACTATAGTTGTGTTTTCAGGTTGCTGGTTTTCTTGAGGTTTGCTGTTTTCTGATGTTTGGTTTTCTCTAGAATTGTTATAAGGATAATTTATTTCTTCTTTAGGTAGCTGGTTTTCTGCTTGTTGGCTATTTCCTGAACTTGAAGTTTCATTGTTATTCGTTGGTTTAACTTCTACGTCAGTGAAATTTTCTTTAGTATTAGAAATACCAATTGGAGGATTACTTTCTTCTTTAGGTTGCTGGTTTTGTGCTTGCTGAATATTTCCTGTACTTTGAGTTTTATTGTTATTCGTAGTTATAACTTCTATATGAGTAGAATTTTCTGGTAAAGTGACATTTTTTTCAGTGTTAGGAATTTCGATTGGAACTATAATTGTGTTGTCAGGTTGCTGGTTTTCTTGAGGTTTGCTGTTTTCTGATGTTTGGTTTTCTCTAGAATTGTTATAAGGAAAATTTATTTCTTCTTTAGGTAGCTGGTTTTCTGCTTGTTGGCTATTTTCTGAAATTTGACTGTTACTGTCTTTTGTTGGCTTAATGTCTACTTGAGTAGAATTTTCTGGTAAAATAGTTTTTTCTTCATTCTTTGGAATTTTAATTGGATGATCACTTTCTTCTTTAGGTTGCTGGTTTTGTGCTTGCTGACTATTTCCTATACTTTGAGTTTTATTGTTATTCGTAGTTATAACTTCTATATGAGTAGAATTGTCTGGTAAAGTGACATTTTCTTCAGTGTTAGGAATTTCGATTGGAACTATAGTTGTGTTTTCAGGTTGCTGGTTTTCTTGAGGTTTGCTGTTTTCTGATGTTTGGTTTTCTCTAGAATTGTTATAAGGATAATTTATTTCTTCTTTAGGTAGCTGGTTTTCTGCTTGTTGGCTATTTCCTGAACTTGAAGTTTCATTGTTATTCGTTGGTTTAACTTCTACGTCAGTGAAATTTTCTTTAGTATTAGAAATACCAATTGGAGGATTACTTTCTTCTTTAGGTTGCTGGTTTTGTGCTTGCTGAATATTTCCTGTACTTTGAGTTTTATTGTTATTCGTAGTTATAACTTCTATATGAGTAGAATTTTCTGGTAAAGTGACATTTTTTTCAGTGTTAGGAATTTCGATTGGAACTATAATTGTGTTGTCAGGTTGCTGGTTTTCTTGAGGTTTGCTGTTTTCTGATGTTTGGTTTTCTCTAGAATTGTTATAAGGAAAATTTATTTCTTCTTTAGGTTGCTGGTTTTCTGCTTGTTGGCTATTTTCTGAACTTGAAGTTTCATTGTTATTCGTTGGTTTAACTTCTACGTCAGTGGAATTTTCTTGTAAAGTGAAATTTTCTTCAGTCTTAGGAATTTTGATTGGATGATCACTTTTTTCTTTAGGTTGCTGGTTTTGTGCTTGCTGACTATTTCCTGTACTTTGAGTTTTATTGTTATTCGTAGTTATAACTTCTATATGAGTACAATTTTCTGGTAAAGTGACATTTTCTTCAGTGTTAGGAATTTCGATTGGAACTATAGTTGTGTTTTCAGGTTGAAGATTTTCTTGAGGTTTGCTGTTTTCTGATGTTTGGTTTTCTCTAGAATTGTTATAAGGATAATTTATTTCTTCTTTAGGTAGCTGGTTTTCTGCTTGTTGGCTATTTTCTGAAATTTGACTGTTACTGTCTTTTGTTGGCTTAATGTCTACTTGAGTAGAATTTTCTGGTAAAATAGTGTTTTCTTCAGTCTTTGGAATTTTAATTGGATGATCACTTTCTTCTTTAGGTTGCTGGTTTTGTGCTTGCTGACTATTTCCTATACTTTGAGTTTTATTGTTATTCGTAGTTATAACTTCTATATGAGTAGAATTGTCTGGTAAAGTGACATTTTCTTCAGTGTTAGGAATTTCGATTGGAACTATAGTTGTGTTTTCAGGTTGCTGGTTTTCTTGAGGTTTGCTGTTTTCTGATGTTTGGTTTTCTCTAGAATTGTTATAAGGAAAATTTATTTCTTCTTTAGGTAGCTGGTTTTCTGCTTGTTGGCTATTTCCTGAACTTGAAGTTTCATTGTTATTCGTTGGTTTAACTTCTACGTCAGTGGAATTTTCTTGTAAAGTGAAATTTTCTTCAGTCTTAGGAATTTGGATTGGAAGATTACTTTCTTCTTTAGGTTGCTGGTTTTGTGCTTGCTGACTATTTCCTGAACTTTGAGTTTTATTGTCATTTGTAGTAATAATTTGTTCATGAGTAGAAATTTCTGGTAAAGTGACATTTTCTTCAGTTTTAGGAATTTCAATTGGAAGGTTAACTTCTTTTTCAAGTTGCTGGTTTTCTAGAGATTTGCTATTTTCTGTCGTTTTGTTTTGTCTAATATTAGAGTTTTCATTTGGATGTGTAATTTCTTGTTTTGATTGCTGGTTTTCTGCTTGTTGACTTCTTTCTGAAATTTGAGTTTCATTGTCTTTCGTAGGCAAAATAACTACTTGAGTAGGGTTTTCAGGTAAATTGACATTTTCTTCAGTATTTGGAATTTCGAATGGAAGTTTAATTTCTTCTTCGGGTTGCTGGTGTTTTGAAGGCTTGCTGTTATCTGATGTTTGATTTTCTTCAGTGTTATTAGTTACGTTGTGAGGTAAAATATTATTTTCAGGTAACTGGTTTTCTTGACTACTTTCAAAAGGATTTAGTGCCTCTGTATTGTTTTGGTCCAGATCTTCCATGGAAGTTTCATTATCTTCAGCCCCAAATATTTGTTCCGGAAGCTGATTTTCTTCTTTTATTTGATCTATATTTATAGAACCGTCATTTTCTCCTGATGTTGGTGGCTCATAGTTCGTGTGATTTACAGCCAAGTCACTTGAATCTTTAGTATTTTCTGAATTGGAATGTCTTCCACCAGGAAGTCTATTTCTAGGAAAAGGTGTTTGCCTTAGACAACCAGATGGTTTTCTTCGCGGATATAAAGCACAAATTTGTCTTAAAATATTTTCCGGTCTTACATCTGTTAGAAGTCGTCGGCGTTGTAAAATTATTACCGGCGTAGATTTAATTCTGTATCCTTTTAGTGGATTATCTGTTCTTTTTAAAATTTGGTTTACAGTATGAATTCGGACACACTTTTTCATTGATCTAGTACTAAATGGCACTCGTTTCAAACATGTTGCAAAGACGTTCCCGTTAGCATCACAATTAAGATACGCAGCCTGAAGACGTGTATTTGGTGCCAACTGCTCGAGGGCACATTTTCTCACTATAGCATTCACTCCAGTGTCCGTAAAGTAATAAGTTATTATAATATCAGAACCAATATTTTCAGCAATCCATGGAAACGTGTATATGAAAAAATCTCGGTCGCTGCGAAAATGTGACACAATAGAAATCCGCTCTGCACACTTAACGATAGGTGTAACAACACTTGTCAATAGTACAACTACCCGTATAAAATACATTCTGGTTGTACATAACGCAAATGCGCTCACTCATTATATATTATGAGTACGTTCATAACTTAATATGTAAATTAAACAGCACGCATGTGGTAATTTATAATTCGTCTGTATTATTGTGTCGATAAAAACAAGTATATTGAAAAATTAATATTGTCACGAAACAATATATTGGCCGTTTTCAGGTTTATAAGGCTGATGAAAAATTGTAAAATTTTAACGAAAGTATTTATAAAGAGATGTTACGAAAAGTAATATACGAGAAATACGTAAAGAATTATGTTACGCTTTCATAAAAAGTTTATTCTCTACAAGTTAGCCCTTGACTACAATCTCACCTGATGGTAAGTGAGGATCAATCTAAGAATCTAATAGAAGCGGGCTAACTTGTTAGGAGTAGGATGAAATCCACATTCGTTTCGGTTTCTACACGACATCGTACCGGAACGCTAAATCGCTTGGCGTTATGTCTCTGTCGGTAGGGTGGTAACTAGCCATGGCCGAAGCCTCCCACCAGCCAGATCTGGAGCAATTAAGAAAACCTCAATCGCCACAGCCGGGATCGAACCTAGGACCTGGGTCTTGTAAATCTATAGCGCATACTATTGCGCCACGAAGGCCGTCAAAAATGTAGGCCGTATGTGCTTCAAACCTCTTTCTCTTATAATAGGGAGAAGGTAAAGGGGCCATAAAATCAAATATAATGATTATGACGGTTATGAGGAACCTTATAACTCTTTTTAACGTGTCGCAACTTTAATAGATTTTCAATAGTTGATAAACTACTTTCTAGTTTATGCCATGATAAAATTTATCGTTTGTAATAAAAAATATGGCTCATTTAGATGTAAGTCAGTTGTTAATGTGAATCTTTTAAAGCAGATTGCTTTGTACTAATTTATTTATTCATTTAATTATTTGGTCCACCAGTGACTGTTACAGCATTTACACAATTACAATCTAATGTATTGTATCTAATGTACTGTAATTCCGAAGATCTTCAAGTACAAAACTAACTTCTGCATGTTTTTTCAAAATTTTATGTTTAGTTTGTAGTTGGAACTTGTTTAAATGAGTTGCAAGCATTTTTTTCAATTCCAAAAAAAATATATTTTTAAGACCTTTTTTTATGTATGAAACGTATTTGATGTTTAAAACTATAAATTTTGCAAAACAAAACAATTTCTTTCCATCTTACTCCCCATAAGTACCTATACATACATCTCTACGTTTAAGTCACAAGAATTGATATGTGTACCAAATTTCAACTGTATTGGTTTGAGTATGAGTATATACTATTTGTATCATTTAAAAAAATATTCAGTATTATTCTATCAGTTTAAAATTAAGAACATAGATATTTTAATTATCTTAAAGTTTTAAAAAAATAATTTTCACTGTAGTATTCGAACCGGTGGTAGTTTAATTTGAATTTGCATATTGATTAAAACAAAAATGACAAGTAAAGTCATAATTAGTAAACGATAAGCCCTTTATTGTTATTTTTTATATATATATTTTTTTATATTATTGACAAGTTAGCCCTTGACTACAATCTCACCTGATGGTAAGTGATGATGCAGTCTAAGATGGAAGCGGGCTAACTTGTTTAGGAGGAGGATGAAAATCCACATCCCTTTTCGGTTTCTACACGACATCGTACCGGAACGCTAAATTGCTTGGCGGTACGTCTTTGTCGGTAGGGTGGTAACTAGCCACGGCCGAAGCCTCCCACCAGCCAGACCTGGACCAATTAAGAAAATCTCAATTGGCCCAGCCGGGGATCGAACCCAGGACCTCCCTTTCGTAAATCTACCGCGCATACAACTGCGCAACGGAGGCTGTGTTAGTGGTGTATAAATAAGTTCATGTACCTATTGTATTATTTGTTAATTAATAAAAAAAATGCACACACATTGTAGTAATTAAAATTTAATTAATTAGGTATTTTGAATTTATCAGTAAGTTACATAGTTCAAATCGCTCTTATAATTATTAACCCTGGAATACTTAAACGGAACCCGCCGGGTAAAATATATCATTCGACTGTAGAAATCTCATAAGAACCGGATACTGTCTTCAAAACAATCTGTAGATGGCAGATACAGTACTTTTTCCTTTTCGTTTTCTTCAGTATTGTACACCACATTTTTGTATTTTTGAAGTCTGTTAAACTTGTTTATTTAAAAAAAATACATATTAGTTAATAGTATACTTAATAAGTATGTTAATGAGTAAAGTAATTTGTAAGGTAAATAGTAATTTGCAGTCCAAATTTGCATGATACTATTACAATTCGCATTATTATACAAACCACCAATAACAAAACACATGTATCTGCCAATAAATAAATTGATCGCTTGATAAAATGGTGCATATGCATCTATAATTTCTTTGGTTGCTGTTGACTGGTTGACCGGTTGTTGTACTTCTGAAGGTTCAGGAATTTCTTGACCAACGTTAACTATTTGACTTCCATTTGTGCTTACTTCTTGTACCACATGAATAGGTATCTGCGTTTCCCTTTGGGGATTAGTATTTTCTAATGTGTAGTTCTCATTGATTTGCGGTTGAGTGGTTTCTACTTGTAACGAATTATTTGGTAAAGTTTCACTCTCTATAGGATTGATAATTTGGTTTGGAGTTATAGTTACATTCATCAGTTCAGGAGTCGTAACGATTTTTGATGTGAAATTTGTTGGTAGAGTTTGGTTTTCATTTGTATTTAGTGATGGTGCTGATGTAGGTGCTTCAGTTTTGTTAGAAATATCATTGATGTGGTTTTCGTTCTTAGTTATATTTTCATGAGTTATAGTTACATTCATCAGTTCAGGAGTCGTAATAATTTCTGATGTGAATTTTTTTGTTTGAGTTTGGTTTTCTTTTGTATTTAATGGTGATGCTGATGTAGGTGCTTCAGTTTTATTAGAAATATCATTGATGTGGTTTTCGTTCTTAGTTATATTTTCATGAGCTATACTTACATTCATCAGTTCAGGAGTCGTAACAATTTCTGATGTGAAATTTTTAGGTTGAGTTTGGTTATCATTTGTATTTAATGATGGTGCTGATGTAGCTACATCAGTTTTGTTAGAAATATCGATGATGTGGTTTTCGTTCTTAGTTATATTTTCATGAGTTATAGTTACATTCATCAGTTCAGGAGTCGTAACAATTTCTGATGTGAAATTTTTTGATTGAGTTTGGTTTTCCTTTGTATTTAATGATGGTCGTGATGTAGCTGCTTCAGTTTTGTTAGAAATATCATTGATTTGGTTTTCGTTCTTAGTTATATTTTCATGAGTTATAGTTACATTCATCAGTTCAGGAGTCGTAACAATTTCTGATGTGGCATTTTTTGATTGAGTTTGGTTTTCCTTTGTATTTAATGGTGATGCTGATGTAGGTGCTTCAGTTTTGTTAGAAATATCATTGATCTGGTTTTCGTTCTTAGTTATATTTTCATGAGCTATACTTACATTCATTGGTTCAGGAGTCGTAACAATTTCTGATGTGAAATTTTTAGGTTGAGTTTGGTTATCATTTGTATTTAATGATGGTGCTGATGTAGCTACATCAGTTTTGTTAGAAATATCGATGATGTGGTTTTCGTTCTTAGTTATATTTTCATGAGTTATAGTTACATTCATCAGTTCAGGAGTCGTAACAATTTCTGATGTGAAATTTTTTGATTGAGTTTGGTTTTCCTTTGTATTTAATGATGGTCGTGATGTAGCTGCTTCAGTTTTGTTAGAAATATCATTGATTTGGTTTTCGTTCTTAGTTATATTTTCATGAGTTATAGTTACATTCATCAGTTCAGGAGTCGTAACAATTTCTGATGTGGCATTTTTTGATTGAGTTTGGTTTTCCTTTGTATTTAATGGTGATGCTGATGTAGGTGCTTCAGTTTTGTTAGAAATATCATTGATCTGGTTTTCGTTCTTAGTTATATTTTCATGAGCTATACTTACATTCATTGGTTCAGGAGTCGTAACAATTTCTGATGTGGCATTTTTTGATTGAGTTTGGTTATCATTTGTATTTAATGATGGTGCTGATGTAGCTACATCAGTTTTGATAGAAATATCGATGATGTGGTTTTCGTTCTTAGTTATATTTTCATGAGTTATAGTTACATTCATCAGTTCAGGAGTCGTAACAATTTCTGATGTGGCATTTTTTGATTGAGTTTGGTTTTCCTTTGTATTTAATGGTGGTGCTGAAGTAGGTGCTTCAGTTTTGTTAGAAATATCATTGATTTGGTTTTCGTTCTTAGTTATATTTTCATGAGTTATAGTTACATTCATCAGTTCAGGAGTCGTAACAATTTCTGATGTGGCATTTTTTGATTGAGTTTGGTTTTCCTTTGTATTTAATGGTGGTGCTGATGTAGATGCTTCAGTTTTATTAGAAATATCATTGATCTGGTTTTCGTTCTTAGTTATATTTTCATTAGTTATAGTTACATTCATCAGTTCAGGAGTCGTAACAATTTCTGATGTGGCATTTTTTGATTGAGTTTGGTTTTCCTTTGTATTTAATGGTGGTGCTGATGTAGGTGCTTCAGTTTTGTTAGAAATATCATTGATTTGGTTTTCGTTCTTAGTTATATTTTCATGAGTTATAGATACATTCATCAGTTCAGGAGTCGTAACAATTTCTGATGTGGCATTTTTTGATTGAGTTTGGTTTTCCTTTGTATTTAATGGTGGTGCTGATGTAGATGCTTCAGTTTTATTAGAAATATCATTGATCTGGTTTTCGTTCTTAGTTATATTTTCATTAGTTATAGTTACATTCATCAGTTCAGGAGTCGTAACAATTTCTGATGTGGCATTTTTTGATTGAGTTTGGTTTTCCTTTGTATTTAATGGTGGTGCTGATGTAGGTGCTTCAGTTTTGTTAGAAATATCATTGATTTGGTTTTCGTTCTTAGTTATATTTTCATGAGTTATAGATACATTCATCAGTTCAGGAGTCGTAACAATTTCTGATGTGGCATTTTTTGATTGAGTTTGGTTTTCCTTTGTATTTAATGATGGTCGTGATGTAGCTGCTTCAGTTTTGTTAGAAATATCATTGATGTGGTTTTCGTTCTTTGTTATATTTTCATGAGTTATAGTTACATTCATCAGTTTAGGAGTCGTAACAATTTCTGATGTGAAATTTTTTGATTGAGTTTGGTTTTGCTTTGTATTTAATGGTGGTGCTGATGTAGGTGCTTCAGTTTTGTTAGAAATATCATTGATGTGATTTTCGTTCTTAGTTATATTTTCATGAGTTATAGTTACATTCATCAGTTCAGGAGTCCTAACAATTTCTGATGTGAAATTTTTTGATTGAGTTTGGTTTTTCTTTGTATTTAATGATGGTCGTGATGTAGCTGCTTCAGTTTTGTTAGAAATATCATTGATGTGGTTTTCGTTCTTAGTTATATTTTCATGAGTTATAGTTACATTCATCAGTTCAGGAGTCCTAACAATTTCTGATGTGAAATTTTTTGATTGAGTTTGGTTTTCCTTTGTATTTAATGATGGTCGTGATGTAGCTGCTTCAGTTTTGTTAGAAATATCATTGTTGTGGTTTTCGGTCTTAGTTATATTTTTATGATTTTCTCGTATAGAGATTTTCTTTGAATCTTCATTTTCTATTGGATTTAAGTCTTTATTTTCATCTTTTGTTTGTTTTTCAGGTGGACTCGTGGTTTTTGGTTGTGATTGTGGTGGCTTATTCGTTGTTTCTTTGTTCTTTAATGGCGGAATTTTAGGCAAAGGTGTTTGCTTATAACAACCAGGCGGCTTTTTACGAGGATATAATGCACAAATTTGTTTCAAGATATTTTGTGGACGTACATCAATTATTACTTGTTTTTTCGGGAGTACAATTTGTGGCGTAATTATTATATTTCGATTAGATTGACTTCGTATCGATTTTAGAATAAAGTCTTTACTAAGACGTTGGACACAGACACGCAATGATTTAAAAGATGTCTGTGTCAGACATTTTAAAATCGAGGTTCCTTTAGCCTCGCAGCTAAGAAATGTAGCCTGGAGACGTGTATTTTTTGTCAACTGGGCGAGAACACATATTCTAAAACTAGTATTCAAATCACTGTCCGTAAAAACATAACTGACTGATAAGTCAGTTCCAACGTTTTCAGCAATCCATGGAAACGTGTAAATGAAAAAAATTCGGTCACTGGGAAAATGTGACAAAATGGAAATTTTTTGCTCACAAATAATAAATGGTGTTATTAGGATTACAACTAACGGTAGAAAGTACATTTTGACAGTATTTGTTTACAGATGTTCAGTCAATATATAGGTACATGTGTAATTTATGTAAATTTAACTACGTCTACATTTTTTGTTACTCATAATTCATTAATTTTACGACATTGATAAATACAGTTATGTTTTAGAATATTTTTAAAGCTACGTTCTACAAAGATAAAATACGAGTACAATTAAAAATATTGCTAATATCAATCTATTAGTACGTTTATACTCAAATGTTATCTTATATTGTTTCCACAAAAGTGAAAATTAAATTTACATGTTTATTAATTTATATTTTAGACATTGTTTACCAAATAATATTGTATGTTTACTTATTTTGAAACAGTTTGCTAGTGCAACTCAGAAGCTACCGTGTAAGAGTTGGCCTATAAATCTTGCACATGGTAGGTACCATCTGCACGAGGCGCAAGATCAGGAGGCCTATTCTGTAATGATGTTTTGCATAACTCGCAAGTGCGAGTTTCGAATTCACCTCTATGTCTCTCTGTTTAACATGATACTATAGATAGAGAGCAATAGATGCGAGTTCGAAGCTCGTCACTGTCGAAGTGATAAAAATATCGTTACAGAATAGACTGACTGACGTCAACCGCGGTTTGCTCTAAAATTAGGAGCGATGATGATTACTTGGTCGATCGTCGATCGGTAGTCATTTAGGTATAGGTAAGGTGCAGGTTTAACTTATAAAATGTAACAGATCGATTGACTATCTTAGTTATAATTTATGAATTCAGATCGCGATTAATTCTTTAGCTATAATTTAATTTTGTAATAATATTGCAAAATTTCTTATTAAATAAGTATAAAATCATACGAATTTGCATTCTACTTGCATTCTCAAGCTGACCCCAAGACGTAAGTAATTCTTAAAATATTTATTAAAAACAATACAAATAAAAAGTTTGTATGGGACAGTAGTGCAATGATTTTTTAATGTATTTTTATGCTAAAAATACATAAGCTATACATGAAATAACTTTGACCTAATAAGTGGTTGTTGTTATTGTATATATATTATTATCATATTAAAACGTCGTCGAAATCTGTATAACCAAGCGAACTGCAGTCAAAGTTTCGTCATAAAAGAAACCGCAGATACCCTGAAAGTAAACAGTAATGATTCAGTAAACCACAACACACTAACGACCTAGTGGAAAATCCATTTCCACTTTAAACTTTGTGTACATTTGAATAAAGTTGAAATTTGTCTATTTGCTGTAACTTTTAAGTGCTTGATACTTTAACGTGTAAACTGAGAAGTTTAAATGAACTCGCACGATCGTATCTGGAGTGGGAATAAAAGTATTTGTATGCCTCTTAAACTTGGAATGTAAGGAATAGGTTCAGGATAGCTCCAAAGTACAAATTGAACGTGTATCACCATTAAAGTCCTTTTTAGAGGCCTATGTTCAATAGTGGATGTCGATAATGATGATGATCATGATCACATCTAACAACAACTATTACTATAATATATGTACTATACTAACAATTATTACTTAACAATTACTTAATAATGTATATACTATACTAACAATTATTACTTAACAATTATAGAGCCGTGATAGCCTAGTGAATATGACCTCTGCCTCCGATTCCGGAGGGTTCGAATCCGGTACGGGGCATGCACCTCCAACTTTTCAGTTGTGTGCATTTTAAGAAATTAAATATCACGTGTCTCAATCGGTGAAGGAAAACATCGTAAGGAAACCTGCATACCAGAGAATTATCTTAATTCTCTGCGTGTGTGAAGTCTGCCAATCCGCATTGGGCCAGCGTGGTGGACTATTGGCCTTACCCGTCTCATTCTGAAAGGAGACTCGAGCTCAGCAGTGATCCGAATGTGGGTTGATGACGACGACTAACAATTATATATGATATTTGGATCGTGATGATTCTTCTTCTAATTTTAAGAAGACAGACTTATATCTGCATTAGAGTTATAACAACTAGCTTAGAATTATGTGTTAAGAGCCTACCAATAATGCTTAGCTTATTTTGGTCTTTATTATCAACCTATTAAAATAAACATCAAATGTATTGATAAAATGTCATTTACCTACTGTAAGATACCAGTAAGCATCGGATGACATTTTTACATAGAATCTCAATTTCGTATATGTCAACTAGCATACGTCAAAAATAGTGAATTAGCCTACTGAGCCAAATATAAATTCTTTTCTTAAATTTACATCAAAGCCAAGTAATTTTTTTTAATAATAATGTTATTAACATTATTTTTTATTGT
Organism: Bicyclus anynana; assembly: GCF_947172395.1. NCBI lineage: Eukaryota > Metazoa > Arthropoda > Insecta > Lepidoptera > Nymphalidae > Bicyclus > Bicyclus anynana. The sequence goes on along the minus strand of NC_069096.1, from coordinate 13,143,712 downwards.
TGTGAAAGAATACAATAAGGAACCTAAGCTAACTTAACCTAATAACTATACAAATCATGTTCACGTGGAATGGTGGCAAGAATACTGGCTGCATTTCCGCGCTGGACAGCCATGCTGAACACTAAGTCAAAATAAATTTATCTGAAATAGGCTTCTTTACAAAAACTATTAAAACGTCATGATATTACGATAATAGCGAGAATAAATATGTCAGGTTGGGATCGAAATAAAGAAAAAGAAAGAAAGAAGAAGGAAAAGAAGTTGGATAATATGCACCATAATGCTGGAGACGATGGAGAAATGGGAAGCTATAAGATTTTATTAAGTGCAAGGACAAAGAGAAAGAAACACAGCTCGGTGATACATTCACAGTGGTGTTGGTTGTAGGTTGAATTGGCAGGAACACCAACGCCTTGGGCTCTGAAGGGGCCTTTTTTCAGCCGGTAGGAGTCCGGTACTATCCGGTTCAGGATGTCCATGAGGATTTTTTTCCTCCCTAAAAAAACGTTTATGTAAAGTTATGGTGATACTATGTAAATTCGAAAACTTAAAATTAAAGTTTTGAGAGTTCTATACACGCCTTGGTCCGAGTAGAGCCCACAATAAAATCAGCCAGGGTTATTTGTTTATTACGATTTTACAATATTTTTTTAAACAAAGCCAAAACAGCGAAACCATAACCCCTCCGTTGAAAACAACCAACTTTTCCAAAGATTTTCTTAAAATAAATACCTGAACTAAATGTTAGATTTACGCGATAAATTTACAACAGAACGCTACATGAGAGTATATTTCAAAATTGATCGCCTGTAGGGATTAAAATATAACATACTTACCGACAATAAAGCTCAGCTTACGTGCTTGCATCAAAAGCTTGCAACGACGTGCCCGCTTAATGACATTTTACAGGAAAACGGAAGCTTAACGAGAATTTAGTGGCTCGACTAATGACTGTAATGCATTTTCACCCCTATCACGATAAACTGGATGGCGATTAGATGAAGTTGTATTTTTTTTAATGATATCCGCGATATTAAAAAATTAGTTAATGAGTTAACTAATTTGGGGTTGTCAGTAGTCACAGGATGAATTTTTTACCTATAAGCTCGATTTTTTTTTAATCAAAAATTTTGATCAGTTAACATTGAATAAATAGTTCAGTTCAAGTGACTTAAGTCGACCGCAGTCACCAAATGACAATGAGCACCATTAACGACATTAGCGCCGCGTTTACGGGACTTCTTACGTGGTACCGATTGTAAATCACTACAATCGGTGTGAAAATAATGAAATCAGCTTATTTTCTCTGTTGGCGAATGCTATTTCGGCTAAGATTCTAATGGAGTAATCTTGTAAAACATACAAGATTTTTAGTACATTTTTCATTTCTGTATCGTACTGAAATGAAAAATGTACTGTTTGTTTGTTTGTTTGTTTGATTGAACGCGCTAATCTCAGGAACTACTGGTCCAATTTGAAAAATTCTTTCAGTGTTAGGTAGCCTATTTATCGAGGAAGGCTATATATTATCCCCGGATTCCTACGGGAACGGGAACCACGCGGGTGAAACCACGCGGCGTCAGCTAGTGTCCAATAAGAAATGTCAAAGTAAAGTTTGTGAATTGGCCAGCGAACAAACAAATGAAGCGACGCGAATACACTATTATTCACATATTTTGTGATATAGTGTTTCCTAACAATCGAGCGATATAATTAGATTTAAATGCAAATTTGATTTGCTACGAGAGAATTTATACCCCTACACAGGATGGTAATCCGATACCTATTAGCCGCCCTAATGGTCTCCGTGATAGCATTACAGCTTCAAAGCCAGGTACATGTTATGGTATACGTGATGTTAATGAAGCACTTAAGACTACTGTTTCACCGATTATTTAAATCTATACTAATATTATAAAGATGAAGTGTTTGTTTGATTGAACACGCTTTTCTCAGGAACTACTGGTCTGATTTGAAAAATTCTTCCTGCGTTAGATATAGATAGTCCATTTATTCAGAAATGCTATAGGCTATATATTATTCCCGTATTCCTACGGGAACGGGAACCACGGGGATAAAACCGCGCGGTGTCAGCTAGTAATATTATAAAGCTGAAGAGTTTGTTTGTTTGTTTTTTTTGATTGAACGCGCTAATCTCAGGAACTACTGGTCCGATTTGAAAAATTCTATCTGTGTTAGAAAGCCCATTTATTGAGGAATGCTATAGGCTACGTATTCCTACGGGAACGGGAACCACGCGGGTAAAACCGCGTCAGCTAGTTTTTAATAAAAATGAAATGAATATCGTAGTATAGCTATTCTATTTTCCTTTTATTTATTAGAAGAAGACGTTACAATGGTGTTCTTGATTAATTTTAACTTTTGAAAATGTAATATTTATTTTCGACCTGCTCTAAAATGTGATGAAAATTCTCATGTTTGTGAATAATTAATACACTGGTTACCTCGTTTTTGCGTCGAGGTGTGTTATAAGTTGTGTGTGTGTTTCTGTCTGTCTACGTGGCCTTGTAACCTATTCGTAATAGTTAATTTTCAAATATTCTGTTTGACAAAAAAAAAATTAGAAGCGAGTGACATCGCGTCTGCACGCATGCATGTTTATGTGTTGTACTTAAAATAAACATGTTATTAATTTTTTAAGGGTATGGTAAATTGTACAATAGTAAAATTGGTGGTAATTTAATTTTCATCTAACATTTTATAAGAATAACATGAAGCGAATCTTTAATCAAATTCTAACCAAGGCTGTAAAATTGAAAAAAAATGATGCAATTCGCCGTACGTATATTTTTTCACAATTCTTATCCGTGCAAAGACAGAACAAAGCCTCGCTACATAGAACAGGGAAGACTCATTTTAAAACAGAATTCCGTCGAAAATTGGGGAAGTCATTACGGTAGTACGAAAGGGAGCAATTAGGAATGTGGGACAGGGCTAGCCTGTATAATAAGCCTTATTATTTCCGGGCTGTGGTAGCAATATGTAGAAAATAATATTCACCATGTGGAACTCTTTATTATAGCATGTGTTACGAGTTATTTGATCGGTCAGAAAAATCTACGTTAAATCTAATATTATCACATTAATTAACGTAGATTTTTCGGAACGAACAAATAGCTTATTCGCCGACTTACACATACTAATATTTTAAATTCGAAAGAATATGATATACCAATTATTATAATCAATATTAAAACTAAGGTAGATTGGGTTTCGGAAAAAGATGGTTGTAACAAAAATAAAACTTAAAAGTGCTGAAATTTCCAAATATTTCTCAAAAATATACCTACATAAGATTAGGACGTGATAGTCGTAGGAATATAATATAATAATAATGGATTCATACTAGGATTTACTTATAATTTATTTAATGTTCGTTGAGTCGTTAAGTTTTGGCTGGTGTGAGGCTTCGGCCGTGGCTAGTTACCACCCTACCGGCAAAGACGTACCGCCAAGTTTAGCGTTTCGGTACGACGTCGTGTAGAAACCGAAAGGGGTGTGGATTTTCATCCTCCTCCTAACGAGTTAGCCCGCTTCCATCTTAGATTGCATCATCACTTACAATCAGGTGAGATTGTAGTCAAGGGCTAACTTGTAAAGAATAAAAAAAATACTCAAATTAAATTTCGATTATTGAAAACGTCTCTACGTTTGGCAGTTTAATTATCATAGACCTTCAGAAAGGTATATTTGATTTCACTACATTTTCCTAAAACATGATCCCCTGTAGGTATATACGGCTGTTAGGTACTGAAATTATATTCGATTGATGTACCTAGTACTAAGATTGAGAGATAGGGATACCAATTCGAAGCACATAAAGGATGATTTGAGATCCCCGATATCTCGTTCGTGAAGGTTCCAATTGAGTGAACGATTTGCTAATATAATTAAAGTTACATGTTATTATTCAGGATTGGTTTTTGAACAACTTAGTAAAACTACTGTGCCTATCTTGTACGTTTTAAGTCATTATACCTACAAGTAATTGTTATTGGCTGAACTACCTACTAATTTTCTATTTATGTACAAGCCGCAGCCACGCGGTTTCATCCGCGTAGTTCCCGTTCCCGTGAGAATATGGGGACGAAATATAGCCTATGATTATACTCACAAATAACATGGCTTTCTAGTGGTAAAAGTGTTTACAAAATTGGTTTAGTAGATCCAGAGGTTACCCCCTACAATATCAGAAACTTTACTTCTTTATATGACCCGGCACCCGCACGGTGAATCCATGGAATGCTAAGTATTCGTCTCTCTTAGTTAAGGTATAGACAATATTTTATACACTTAGTATAAACTATTCTCCTTAATATTCAATACATGAGGTAAATTGAGAGTAATAATATGTAATTATCCTAATAAAAATAAAGGAAAAGGTACTGTAGATACAAATATTAATAAAAAGTATTAATGTAGATACAAATATTAAAAATGGTATTTTTGTATGAAAATTTTCAATCTATTTTTACATGCCGGTGTACATCAAGCGTGTTTTTAACCGACTTAAAAAAAGGAGGAGGATTATATGCTTAAAAGAGTAAACATAAAAAAAATTCGTCGGAATCTTTTTTATGTTTACTCTTTTAAGCATAAAATATTCCTATAAAATCACAGATTTTCGGTGATAGATCGAGTTAAGTTACTAGCCTTTATTCATATAAAAAAAATAAGAAAATTAACTGAATATGTATATGTGTCATTTTACGTACGTACATAAATAACATGAGCTGTGATAGCCCAATGGATATGACCTCTGCCTCTGATTCCGGAGGGTGTGGGTTCGAATCCGATCCGGGGCATGCACCTCTAACTTTTCAGTTGTGGGCATTTTAAGAAATTAAATATCACAAAAGGAAAAACATCGTGAGGAAACCTGCATACCAGAGAATTTTCTTAATGCTATACGTGTGTGAAGTCTGCCAATCTGCATTTGGCCAGCGTGGTGGACTATTGGCCTAACCCCTCTAATTGAGAGGAGACATGAGCTCAACAGTGAGCCGAATATGGGTTGATAATGATGATGATGACATAAATAACCTGCGTAGAACATAAACGGACACGTACGTCTCTAAAATTCAGTTAGTGCCATCTCTATCGATTCGAAAAGCAATTCCGCACAAAATGGACCCATCAACCGCCGTGGCATGGCTAAAATATTATTATGACCCAAATGTGTATGTCAGTTACGAGATACCTAACATTATGGTTAGACTTTGGCGTTGCGCCAAACTTTTGAGGCAGACAAAAGACTTTTTCAAATATCATGTGTCCCATATCTGATATTATGTAGTCAGTGCTAAGATTATCTTGTTAGCTTTCATACTACGAGCTATATAAAGGAAATAGATAATGCTGAATTTCGACTAAATTTCATCGAATTAAATAAGAGCCTGTGATGACCACACCTTCCTTAGCTGAAAGCTTGACTGCTTATGTCCCTATACCTAAATACGCAACTTTGAAATTTAGACAGCGGTGGATTTGGGAGGTAAGGATACAAGGGTCGGATCCTAACATTTTTTAAGATATTAATTATTTTTAAGATTTATTTATATTTTACTTGGCATAACATGAGAAATGGCCCCAGCTTTAGGGCCAGCCTTCGCTGGTTTGACATTAAAATTAGGTGGTGCTTTTTCAATCAGAAATACATTATCAGTGAAAAAAGTCAACTGTCTAATTATCACTGCTCACGCGATATACTAGACGCGATAGACTGTGGCGCTAACAAAATATTCTCGATACGTATGGGGAAGATGTGTTCGCCCTAACAAATAGGTTGAAGAGAAAGTCCAGTAGAAGTTAAGAAGGCGCGAGAAATGATAGCGATATCTCTTCATTGCTTTGGTACGAAAGAGATGGCGACAATTCGCCGCCAATTCGGACAATTCGGACGCCATTGCACGAAATTTGGTCTATAGACAGATGGTGCGACGGACTAGTCTTAGTAATAATGTCCTGTATTACCCTTTGGCTACGGAATTGAATAAATACGCTTTATACTTGGTTGAGCTTGGACCTTTTAAGCTTGGAGCTTGATCCTCCATAGTTGTCCAACTTACTTCGTATGGTAGAAGCAAGGGCTGAAACATTTTAGCTTTTTTTTAAATGAGGATGGTGTGGCTGGTGCAGGCTCATATTCTATCACGTTGAGACTATGATGATGATTCCCTAACGAATCCGTCAAAGGCGACACTTTGGTTACATAGTCTGGAGTACGCCCGGAGGTGACTTACAGAATGCAATAGACACTATTGTAGTTGTAGGAGTAAGAAGGCTTTGCTCTTGAATTTCAAATGTGGCTTTATGCGTCGATGTTTTTTAAACACGTTTGTTCAAACAAGTTGATATTGATTCGTATTCGCCATCAACCCATATTCGGCTCACTGCTGAGCTCGAGTCTCCTCTCAGAATGAGAGGGGTTAGGCCAATAGTCCACCACGCTGGCCCAATGCGGATTGGCAGACTTCACACACGTAGAGAATTAAGATAATTCTCTGGTATGTAGGTTTCCTCACGATGTTTTCCTTCACCGATTGAGACACGTGGTATTTAATTTCTTAAAATTGATATTGATGCTTTATTTAAATATTAAAAACTTCAACACCCATAATACAGACTCTAAGTACCTACGCTTACTTTGATATTGTTCTTTAAAAAAAAAAAATTCGTGTACTAGGTCTAGGTCAATTATATGTCTATGAAAATATGTGCATTGTAAGATGTTTTATTATATTACAACCATATTATTAAAGTAAATTTTTGGAAATCATAAAATACTTAATAGTGATTATTATAATATTTATTATAGCTTTCTGTAATACAAAATCTCTTTTAACTTTAGCGAAATTTTACTTAACTTTTAAATTTCAACTTTAGGTGCTTGAGTGGATATTAGTTTTAGATTAATTATGTATGTATATTACGAGTTATTTTTAAATATTCTCATAAAAATTTATGAACGCTGTAAGACTTTCAAGTTATTATGAAATTTATTATAAAATCGTAAAATTTTGATGGCCGTTTTACGTCTCTTATTTGGAGGTAATAAAACAGGGTTATTGCCTACTGGAAATATGTTTGCATTATGAACAAATGAAAAACGAGGCTGATTGAAAATGGTGGCATGAACCTCAAAATAAATAAATTCTTCATATTAAAAAAAAAATCTAAATTTATTTATTTAATTAGGCTTAATTTTCAAGCACTTTTGAAATGTCAGGATTTTGTCATGATTTAATCTAAGGGTGGTAATAATAGTCGAAAACTTAAAATTAAAGTTACGAGGGTTCCAAAAGCGCCTTGGTCCGAGAAGAGCTCACAACAAACTCAGCCAAGGTTTATTATTTTTTTATACGAGCAACTGTCACTAAGAACACTACAAGTACCAATTTTTTTTTCGTTCATGTAGGATGGTGCGGGTGACAGTTCGTTTACTCTTCTGAATAACACTTTGGTACTAGTTAGGATTAAAATGAAAATCCACACCCCTTTTGGCTTCTACTCGACATCGTACCGGAACGCTAAACCGCTTGGCGGTACGTCTTTGCACCTCGGCCAAAGCCTCCCACCGGCCAAACCTGGAGCAATTAAGAAAACCTCAATCAGTCTAGCCATTAATCGAAGCCAGGACCTTCGTCTTAAACATCCACCGCGCATACCACTACGCCATGGAGGCCGTCATTTTGTTGTCATCTATATCGGTTTCATGGTACAATTAAATAAAAAGTTAAGCAAATACTGCAAGAGATACTCTACAAAAATGTAAATAGATTTAAAACTTGAACGCCCCAATCATCTATCAAAAAAACTTTAAACGGAGTAACAAAATACGAACGTCAGCTTGTAAATATAATTCACAAAAATATAGCTAGACACAGTCATACGAAGAACATATACTGTGCTTTCAAAAAATATTATTCGGTACAAAATTTCGTCCGAAAATAAAACCGAACAGCGGGCTTGTTCTATGAATTTCCACAAAACATATGAAAAAGAGGAAAGCGTGTCACCAGCCATAAAACATGACCTTACAAAATATCGCACACCTTTGTTTCTACCTTCGCGATACTATTCAGTTTTTATGATTCATCTAGTCGCGTGTACATTACGACCATTTAAATGTGTGGTATTTAAACTGCTTTCAAATAAAAATTAAAAAATATAAAAACACTCGCTGTGCCCTGCGGTTTCATGTGCACATTTCTATGCATCATCATCATTTCCTTATCTACACTTAAGTAGAGTCGGCACAATATGCCATACTTTCTATTTACATTTGCTTTCTTTTACACTATCCAACCATCTCTTCTATGGCTTTACTCGCCTTCCGCTTGCAGTTTACCATTCATCCAATCCTTTCCTGTGTACACATCGCATCGCAGGCACACAAAATAACTAGTATTCTATAGTAGGTACATAGTTAGCAAAAAGCTCAGAAATGGATTTTAAAAATAAGAAAACCAATGTTATGATTTACAATATTTGTCAGGACGACAAATCAAATCGCAATGTAACCAAAATAGAACCCTAGAATGGCAGAAAATACCCTGAGCAGTCCCAGAGGCTTGTTACTCCGGGTGGTATAAGGGATCCCTTTAATGACATATGCATATGAGTGAGTTTAGTATTGCATTGTTAGTTACTTAGCTGGGAGCCAACACGAGTGGAGATGAGGAGCATTGACTAGTTGAAAAGTCTATAACAAAGTAAGTCAGGTCATATTATTTTTATTCTTTACAAGTTAACCCTTGACTACAATCTCACCTAATGGCAAGTGATGATGCATTCTAAGATGGAAGCGGGTTAACTTGTTAGAAGTAGGTTGAAAATCCACACCCCTTTCGGTTACACGACATCGTACTGGAACGCTAAATCGCTTGGTACGTCTTTAACTGCATCAGGTGCGATCGTAGTCGCTAAAGGCGGAATTATATTTGTCTGACGTGTCGTGTCGTGACGCATCAGTATGGCAACGTTTACACTTACGTGTTGTGCCATGTTGGCTTCTGATATGCCGCATATAAAATGTATACCGACTCTGTTCTAGTGCGTCACGACACGACACTTCAGACAAAAATAAATCCGGCTTTAGCCATTCATTAGGCCATTATCATTACCATCCGATTATTTAAAAGTAAAACATTATCACTGTAAGATCACCAACCCTCATTGGCTTGGGTCTACGTTCCATATTTATTCTCCTTTATGAAGGGAGGCATAAATCAATATAATATCAATATCAATATCAATATTGACACCGAACAAAGCTCAAAAATGAAACATAACAATCTCTACCTTGCTACTTACAACGTACGCAGTCTATCTTCACACGAACGCCTACTAGAGCTCGATACAGCATTAAAAAGAATTAAATTTGACGTTATTGGTCTATCCGAAACTAAGCGCCTCGGGAACTCAATTGAGGAATACAGGAATTTCATACTGTTCTACATAGGACAAACACCCGGGCTTCATGGTGTCGGCTTTATAGTAAAAAAATACCTTAAAGAAAACATATTGAATTTTAACGGATTGTCTGAACGAGTAGCTATCCTGAATCTCTCATTTGACAAATTAAAACTATCCATTATTCAAGTTTATGCACCAACGGAGGCAGCGCCTGATGAAGACATCAAAGAATTTTACAAAACTTTAAATACGGCACTCTCGATGTCCAACCGAAATGTTATAGTCATGGGCGACTTTAACGCAAAAATAGGCCTAGCAAAGTCGGGAGAAAATTCGATAATTAAATACGGATACGGTACCAGGAACGGCAGAGGAGAAATGTTGATAGAGTTCGCATTTGAAAACAACTTGCCCATCTTGAACACTTTCTTCAAGAAAAAAGACAAGCGCAGATGGACCTGGAGATCACCGGATGGCTCTACAAAAAACGAAATAGATTTTATACTATCAAATCTCAAAGGCAATGTCACTAACATCGAGGTGATCGACTTACCGTTCTCGTCAGATCACAGACAGGTTAGAGCAACCCTGCAGCTGCAAACAGCACATAAAAAATCAAGAAAAAATTATGGCAACCAACCAAAAAGTTCATTACTACAGGATGACGAGATAAAAACTTACCTAGAACTTCTTAATACATCCATCAATAATTTAATGATAATTAACGAAAATACAGTTCAAACATTTTACGACAAACTAATCCACGCTATTACCACGAGTCAACAACTGGCATATAATCCAGCGAACCAATCAAAAAACAAAATTATAAATGACCGAACTATGGATTTATTAAAAAGAAAGTATGAACTACAGAAGATCAAACCTAAAACTAGAAGTATGAAAAATGAGTTAAGCGCTCTTTACAAACTTACTAGCAAATATCTCAAAGCAGACTATGAAGAACATAGAAAAAATATAATAGAAAAACACCTAACAAGTAATAGCAGCATGAAAAAGGCCTACAAGGAACTCAGAACTCACAAATCATGGATTACGAGCTTACACGACTCTACTAATATGGTCCATAATCGAAGAGATATACTTAAAATAGCGACAGCTTTCTATAAAAAACTATACAGTGAGAGCCGTGTAGAAAACGTTACGCACATGAACGATATAGCCTATAATGAAGAGCCATCGCATACTGAATATATTCCCTTCGATATAACTGAAGTTTTAAGCGAAATAAAGAAGCTGAAAAATGATAAAAGTCCTGGTTCTGACAAAGTATCAAACGAAGCAATAAAGACTGCGGGCTTATGTCTAGCATGCCCCCTGACAAAATTATTTAATGAAATTATAGAGAAAGGTGTCGCCCCCAGACAGTGGACAGAATCTACAATAATACTGCTATACAAAAAGGGAAACCCACACAACATTTCCAACTACCGTCCAATAAGCATACTACCATGTCTTTATAAGCTCTTCGCCTCTCTCATAGAGAAAAGAATAAAAGGAACAATAGAGTCGAGTCAGCCAATAGAGCAAGCAGGCTTTAGATCTGGATTTTCTACAATAGACAACATACACGCAATCGAAATATTGATAGAAAAATTCCAAGAATACCGGAAGCCGCTCTACATAGGCTTTATTGATTACAAAAAAGCGTTCGACAGCTTGACTTACCAGGCTATATGGAAAACATTGCTAAACTTAAATATAAACCAAGAATACATAAAAATACTGAAACATCTTTACGAAAATAGCACAAGTAAGATCCAACTAGAATCAACAGGTCCACCATTTGCTATTAAACGCGGTGTAAAACAAGGTGACCCCCTATCTCCGAAAATTTTCATAGCCGTGCTCGAGTCAGCCCTAAGCACTCTACAATGGAAAAATATTGGAATATACATTCGAGGAAAGTACTTGAGCCATCTGAGATTTGCCGACGATATAGCCATTTTCTCAGAAAGTAGTGCGCAAATGAACCTCATGGTGAATTCACTGAACGAAGCAAGCAAAAAAGCAGGATTAGAAATAAATTTTAGTAAATCAAAAATAATGACTAACCATATAGAAACTCCAATTATAGTAGAAAACACGCAACTGGAATTCATAAATAAATATATATATTTAGGCAAACAAATATCCTTTCAAAATGATAGGAACGAAGAAGAAATAGAAAGGAGAATTAAATTTGCATGGAACAAATTTTGGAGTATGAAAGAAGTATTGAAAAGCCAAATGCCTATGAAGCTGAAAAGTAAAATAATGAACACCTGCATCCTACCTACTTTAACTTACGGCTGCCAGACTTGGAAATTTACCAAGAAGGCTAAAACAATGATTAGGACTTGCCAAAGAGCTATGGAACGAAGCATAACTAATATCAAAAAAATTCACAAAATCCGTCACTCCATCATCAGGCAGAAAACAAAAATAATCGACGCCCTAACCTTCGCACTTAAAGCCAAATGGAAATGGGCCGGACATGTCGCTCGACTCACAGATGACCGTTGGACTGTCAGAATAACGAAATGGCCGGGACCTAAAGGATCACGAGGCAGAGGCAGACCACGTTATCGGTGGGTCGACGACATCATAAATTTTACCGGCAAAAACTGGCTACTGAAGGCAAAAGACCGATCAAAATGGCAGCACCTGGAGGAGGCCTTCACCGTAAAGGGTTCTTCTTTTAAATAAAAGGGAAGATATAATAAATAAACATTTTAAAATTGTAAAATTACTTAATTTATCAATTAACAAATTAAAATACTTATTACCTAATTAATTGTAAATAAGAAGAAATAAAAGGCTTTTTTATTTTTTTTATTTTTTTATTTTATTATGAAGGGAGGCCTAGCACTGTAATAGGCCGGTAAAATAGGCTGATTTTAAACCTACAAGCATATTAACCCTGCCTCAATATTTTTGTAAGTGCAACATCACTCAGTGTAACGTAGAGGCTAATTGTCTATTATCAGGTCGCGTGTCCGGCTAAGCAGCTATAATGCACGTATCAGGCAAGGCAATTGACGGCTAATGGCAGCAATCAATGCCGCGATGGCCACTTGTGAGCCTTTGTCATACACAATGCCCGGCGTTTTGTATCGGACGAGATAGTAACGGGTTCTTTTATATACATTAATTACGTTTAAGTAGCGAAGTGTTTCAGAGTACAATGAAATACAAGAAACACGAAATAATACTTATTGATTAACTAGAAGACGCTGCGCTGAGCCGTGATAGCTTAGTGGATATGACCTCTGCCTCCGATTCCGGAGGGCGTGGGTTCGAATCCGGTCCGAGGCATGCACCTCCAACTTCAGTTGTGTGCATTTTAAGAAATTAAATATCACGTGTCTCAAACGGTAAAGGAAAACATCGTGAGGAAACCTGCATACCAGAGAATTTTCTTAATTCTCTGCGTGTATGAAGTCTGCCAATCCGCAGACTCGAGCTCAGCAGTGAGCCGAATGAGTTAATATCGACAATATAATTATACTATTTAATATTATAAAGAGGAAATATATTTTGATTGTTTGTTTGTATGTTTTGAATAGGCTCTGGAACTACAGAACCGATTTGAAAAATTCTTTCACTATTGGGAAGCTACACTATGCCCGAGTGATATAATTTATCCCCACATTCCAACGGGAACGGGAACCACGCGAGTGAAACCGCGCAGCGTCTCATCATCATCATTATCAACCCATATTCAGCTCACTGCTGAGCTCGAGTCTCCTCTCAGAATGAGAGGGGTTAAGCCAATAGTCCACGCTGGCCCAATGCGGATTGGCTGACTTCACACACGCAGAGAATTAAGAAAATTATCTGATATGCAGGTTTCCTCCCGATGTTTTCCTTCACCGTTTGAGACACGTGATAGTAAATTATACTTAGTTAATATTTCACCAAGTCTTTTGTAACTATATCTACTTCTTTTCACATTACATATAAAAATACAAATATTTTCTCTTTATAATATTAGTCTTTATTTAGGCGTATTTCATTGTTCAGTGCCTCAGTCCTAGTAACATAAATTTCAAAGTTTGTTCGTTACTTTAATTAGAAGCCAGTTGCAAGTAACTGTGACGCAATAATCAAGATGTCTGCAATTAAAATACTACTACAACCCATCAAAGCGTATCTTGAAGATGACTTCCAATTAGGGCGAGTCTTGTGTTGGAGGGAAAATAAAAAGAAAGCAAGCCAAGGTTGCAAAGACAGCGCAGGCCAAGGCCGTAGGCCGTGAGTTGACGTGTGACGGATTACTTCTGTTGATGGCTCTTCGAGTTCGGAAGGTATTTCTATTGTGTTCACACTGATAACGGATGGACTGTTATTGTGGACTCTTCTCGGGCCAAGGCGCGTTTGGAACCCTCGTAACTTTAATTATAAGTTTTAGTCTATTATTACCACCATTGAATTAAATTTAGACATATACTTGACCTTTCAAAAATTGCTTGTAAACTAAGCCTAATTGAAATAAAAGAATTTTGAATTTTGACTAGTTCAGATTACGTCTATAGTCCGAGATCTGGCATATGAATTATATGCCCGTATATTTTATTTAATTGGAGAAACAAATGATAGAAAATATTCACATTGACACATTGCACATAGGTTGCCTAGTTAAATTGCGGCTAGTTTGTATTAAATGATACTTTTTTATTTTTATACATTTAATCTCCTTCCCTCATTGGTTAATAAAAAATACTACATTATAAGAATATACCCAAAATAATTGAAAAAGTAGAGGTTGCCTTTACAACTTTGTGGTTGCCAGATATAAACAGTTAAGTATCGTTATTTAAAGACCCTTATCAGTTATTTAGTCGTCTAATATGACAAATGAAAGCTTATTTTATGCTTAATTAAACTGTATTAGATTGCATTTGATCTAGTTCGTGATTTCCTAGATTTTGTATGTAAAATATGTATTTAAGTAGGCAAATCGCCTCGCTTCGCAGTTTGGATCGTGCCTAGTTGCAAGAACCAGCTCATGACTAAGGGCCCCGTATGGGTTCGAAACTAGTCGGGCATACTCCGATCTAATATCACGTGAGTTTTACCCGTGTTTTATATTCAATTAATATGAATAACACTCACGATAGTGTGATCAAATTAACGTTTACACCGCGACTAGACAGTAATAATACAAATTATGATGGCTCCATAATTTGATTGATCATTTGTTGTGACAGGGCGTTACCATGACGTCCATAGGCCCTGATGAAATGTCAAACTAATCGAAAACCTATATACACTAGCCCTCATTCGCACAAGAGTTTTTTTAACGGACGTTAAAAAAGCGTTCAAATATAGTATGAAGTTAAATTAAGGTCTATTTCCAACGCCGAAAATTTTAAATGCAAAACTGCTCGAATAAAAGCGTAGGGTTTTAAAAACGTTGTCGTGTGTCGTATTTGAACGTTTTTTAGCGTTGTTAAAAAAACTCTCGTGCGAATGGAGGTTACAAGCGGCATGCGATTACACCAACATAACCCCCGTTCCCATGGGAATACGAGGATAATATAGTCTACTAGCAGTCGCCCGCGACTTCATCAGCGTGGAAATAAGTTTTTCACAAATAATAAGACTAGGAGAGAGAAAAGAGAACGGTCCGAAAATAAAGAGAGAGAGAAATGAGAAATAGAAAGTCAGTACAAAGAAATGCATAAAACGGTTCCTTACTGACCGGCTTATAATAGAAAGAAAAAAAATAGTTGAGTTGAATATTTAGTTGCCGTATGCGTAAAAGAAATAAAATAGTAGATTAAAGCAGTTAAACGTATGTTACTGTTTAACCTTCTGTGATTAAACGTTATTTGCTTGTTACGAAAAATAAGAAAATTTGCCATATCTTTTAAATATAACCAATATTCCCTTTCGCCTCCAACTAGTTGGGAAAGACTGTATTAGGAGTGGGTACGACAATAGCCGTGATAGCCCAGTGGATATGACCTCTGCCTCTGATTCCGGAGGGTGTGGGTTCGAATCCGGTCCGGGGCATGCACCTCCAACTTTTCAGTAGTGTGCATTTTAAGAAATTAAATATCACCTGTCTCAATCGGTGAAGGAAAACATCGTGAGGAAACCTGCATACCAGAGAATTATCTTAATTCTCTGCGTGTGTGAAGTCTGCCAATCCGCATTGGGCCAGCGTGGTGGACTAATGGCCTTGGCCCTCTCATTCTGAGAGGAGACTCGAGCTCAGCAGTGAGCCGAATATGGGTTGATGACGACGACAATAGACCAACGGGGCGGGGACCGAACCACCACTCTTGCCGTTGAGCTATTGGCTCTATAATTTGTTTGCATTGATTGTAATGAAGTCTGCAAGTCGATGGCCATCTCATTTATTGCGTTCAGTGTTCCAGAAGAATTCCTCTCGATTTAACATTGAAATGTCATTAAAGCCAGTTTATTACTTTTCCAGGGGATTTGGGAGCTAACGACTGATCTTAATTATTATTCTGATGACGTAATCTAATTGAGTTAAGTTTTATTATTTTTTGTGCTTCAAAATTCTTTTTTTTAGGATATTAACTGCTCCTGATCATCTATATAGATTTTATAAAGAGATAAATTTATGAGATTGTAGGAAATGCTAAACCGATTTTGAAAATCATTTATCAACAGAAAGCTGCGTTATTTATCTGCCGCGGATGATTCCATTATGATGATCATGTATTGGTAGATAATATAAATAAACTTGTAACTCTTCGAAGTAAGCCCGCTTTCATCTTAGTCACTGACATCAGGTGAAATCACATAGGTAAAATGTTTGATTTACTTTTGAAAATTCAAACATCACGAAAACTCCTTCAAGCATAAATATGTGGCAGAGAGGTAGTTTATAATTAGGAGGCACGCTAAGAAAGAGTTTATGATAGAGGGCAGACGAAGTCACGGGTGCCCGTAAGTTTTGTATGTTTGTATTGAAACTACGGTTCGGAAGGCAGACTATAATTTATTATTATATACCTGTAAAATCTAACTACTAACAAACTCAAAATGGTTATATAAGTCTGTATGTGAGGACTACCAGCAAAATCTCTATAACGTGCTTAAATACTTCTCTAGTACTGCAGCAAGTTCTATATTAGAATGGGTATCCAAAGTTGCTCTAATAGGATCTTACCAAAGGCTAGGCAGGGAGAACATCACAAGCGGTGAAGGGGAGTGCTAATCGATTGTCAAGGAATTTCTGAACCCTACATCCATTAGTAACAAGTCCGGGACTCTGCTCACAGCTTTTCCCTTTGACACGTGGACCCGGCACCTGCACGGTGAATCCATGGATTCATATTCGTCTCATTTAGATATATTGGCATTTCTTAAAATCCATGTACAAACGACATCTGGTCACGCTCTTTACAAACTTGTTTAATGTTTACCTACTTTTCTGCTAACCAGAAAAGCCCTAAACGTCGGAGCTGCGCGAAACATGGCTAAATGAAAATTGCCGTCGGAACAACTTATGTGTTGTGGGTACACAGACTAGCTTAGCAAAGAGAGCGCTTGTTGACTTCACATGGTTGTTATTGAAAATGTTTGGTAAAGTTTAGCCAGTAATTTCACGTAAGGTTAATAAGATTCGGTTCTGTTTTCTAGCTTAATAGTGAACTAGTTTTCATATTCGTATTGATAACTTTTAACAAAACAATAGCTATATATACGTAGGTATGAATGTTATTTAAACAGGTACATACCACGATAAAAGACGAGATTTTTTAATGTCGATATTTCAACCCAGTTGCATAGATCGCGGTCACGACGGAACTGAAGTTGCGAGATGAGAAGTGAAGTCAGCTGTTAGGGGCAGAATCGATCTACCCTCTTTCTGGTTCTTTTTCTTTTTTCTTCAACAACCTCGCGTTTATGGCTGTTTAAGCAAACCACACTCACGACATCGATTTTGTTATTATGCGTATCGCGGCGCACTCTTGGTTTGCACATATTATGTATATACGTAGGTATATACATAATAAGAATCATTAATAATTTTGAAAGTACTTTATTTATGTGGAGTTTTGTACACGGATTCCTTTAACAAAGTACGAACAAATTATGAGTAATATAAAGTAAGAAAAAATAGTAATAGACATGATTGCAGTGACAACAACTGAATTAAGCATTGTTTAATTTTAATACCTAAACCAATTTTAGTGACACTTAATTATTAAAAAATTTACACTATGATAAATCTACTCTGTGTCACTCTAGCCTCTGTGTGTATGTGTACTTGTGTGTGTGTGTACCCTTTGCCTTTGCTTCATAAATGTTACAGATTACAGCAACTTCGCATCTTGAGGATGCGTTAAATCTTCTCAATTAGTTTTGCTACTAATTAGGAAAGCGAGCCTGTGGCGTGATACGTACGACTAGGGTTTACTCAGTGTGTCGTTTGCTTTACGTGACATCGTCACATCACGTATTTTTGGGCTTTACGTTACATATTAAGACCCCTTGATTTACTGACCCGCTTTGCTAATAAACGTGGTGAATTGTATGGTTAGGGTGATTTTACGTTGTGGAATGTTTCACACAAACCTTGTTCTTTTTCTCGTATCATTCATCATTATCAACCCATATTCGGCTCACTGCTGAGCTCGAGTCTCCTCACAGAATGAGATGGGTTAAGCCAATAGTCCACCACGCTGACCCAATGCGGATTGGCAGACTTCACACACGCAGAGAATTAAGAAAATTCTCTGGTATGCAGGTTTCCTCACGATGTTTTCCTTCACCGTTTGAGACGGTGGAAAGTTGGAAGTGCATGCCCCGGACCGGATTCGAACCCACACCCTCCGGAATCACAGCCAGAGGTCATATCCACTGGGCTATCACGGCTCTTTCTTGTATACTAATACCATAATGAGGTGAAGTTTGTGGGGTTACAGGGGGTAATTATTGGAGCTTCAGAACTGATTTTGAAAATTATTTTATTATTAAAAAGTCTCTGAGCCACTCCAAGGGAGGGGGTGGTCGATGTACTCAAGTTAAGTTTGTTGGGTTGCTCCCTACCGATGGTTAAAAATATCGAGTCATGTAATTCTTGTAGTCATGTTTCCTAGATTTTTTGTACTCTAAAATAATAATAATTCAATTATTCATTAGAAAGTACAGAAGGTTTACAGAACTCGCTATAGACATACATACTTTCTACCTTGCCAGGTGTATGAATATTAAAAGTAATATTATACTAACTAATAATTCCAATAATTAAATATTAAATCGGTGAACATGGTTTTAGCAAATAAAAAATACAAGTACAAGTAGCATAAATTGACGAGGCATTCTTAACATCAAATAAATACTATCTAGTTTAAATTTTGTCAAAATAAGAAAATAATTAATATATTATCAAAATCCATTAAACAATGTCAATATAAATGCTATGTCAGCTAATGCAACATTAAATCAATCAATGTCATATAATTTAGAAATGCAGTCAAAAATGAAAAATTATAAAAAAAAAAATGATAAATGAATAATTATAATATCAATTAAACATGTTATAAAGATATAAGTAAATATCTACGCTTAATAATTGTACCATAAGCAACCGACATGACTCAGTACATTTCAAGCCTACTCGTTAATCCAGGGGGGACTTACTGTGGAGCCATCCATCCATCATACATGTCAGCGGCTTACAAGCGATCGTGGCACACAATCGCTCGTACGACAGGTGAATCTTTATAATGAACAGCTGTTGTTTGTTGTTTATATTCTTGAGTATAACCGCCATAATGATGGTTAGCTTATTTGGCGTATACTATGTAAGTATATATCTAACTATGCTGTGTTTCACTCGCTGTAGGAATGGTCTAAGATCCGGCATTAGAAATATATACCCTCATCTGTTATTCATTAGTGTTGAGAAATAAAATATAGATAATATTCACAGTGACACATTTCAAATAGTTTGCCTAGTCAAATTGCGGCCAAATACATTTGTCATACAAAATCTTACATGAACCATGATCAAAGGCAACCTAATCTTTATATGTAAAATGCGAAAGACTTATTCATCACGAAATCTCGAAAACCACATGACGTACAAAGATAAAATTTGCCAGGGAGGTAGTGTATAGTTAGTAGACATCCACTAAGAACGAATATTGCTAGAGGGTCGGATTAAGGAGGTCTAAGGGCGGACGAAGTCGCGGGCGTCCGCTAGTATAAAATAAACTTTCATTTGAAAAGACTGACGAGTGTACTGTCGTATACGAGTTGACTGAGGGTTTATATGTGTTTTTTAATTAACTAATTAAAGGAGATAAATATATATATATATATATATATATATATATAGAAATATATAAATAAATATATAAATATAAATGTGAAAATTAAAAAAAGATAAGGGTATATATTTTTTATGCCGGATCTCGTACTAGTAAAGTAACATAATTTTATGCCTGTTTTCGCTACGCAAGAGCCTTTGCTCTTGCGTATGCATCCCTGTCTTTACTGGGATTTACAGTACGAAAGACTTTTATAGCTCTTCAAGCCTACAAAAAAGTCTGAACAAGAAATAAGACTGTCGAAGAAATATTCCGTTTAGACTTTAGACATAAGTAGATGTCGCAATCGAAGAATGGTCAAAATTGGTGTTATCAGAATGTACCAAGAGCCGAAAAAACTAATTTCATCCCCACTACCTTGATGGTTGGATTATTACGTTATTACCAACCGTTTTACTAGATAATTTCTTTAACGCACTTGTACCTAGAACCAATTGTTTTGTTGCGGTGTTACCATTTAGTAATAATACGGAATTATTGAAGGGACTGATAAATGAATTAATAGGAGGCTGGCAGCATTGTGCCTCCGATCCTGCAAATGACAATGGGCGGCGGCTATCACTTAACTTCAAGTGACCTTTACTCTTTGAAGCTATAAAAAACTCAATAACTACTTATAGGTATGCGAAATAAAATAAGGAGAACACACAATATTATTGTAGGTACATGTAAAGTTATCTAGGAAGGATAAATTAATAAAGAATGTGATGTAAATCTTATATTATCTCCAGCCTCTGCTCGTAAAATTCACACCTATGACATGACATTCACCACACGAACATTCACATTTATAACATTTACCAGCTCAAATTAAAGAAACGATAATTCCTATACAAAATTGTCAATTTTTTATATCACAACTGTTCATCATCAGCCTGTATCCATCCAGCCTTTTGGAGAGCGCGCCACCACACACGATCCTCCGCCTTCCTCATCCATCCCACTACATTCTTAATGTCGTCAGACCATCTGGTTGGAGGGCATTCTACACTGCGCTTGCTGGTACGTGGTCTCCACTCCAGACCACTGCCCCAGCGGCCATCTGTTCTGCGACAAATATGACCCGCCCACTGCCATTTCAGTTTGAAATTTTTTTGGGCTACGTCGTCGATTAATTTCGTTCTCCTACGGATTTCCTAATTTCGGATTTTGTTCTTCAGAGAGACTCCTAAGGTCTCTCCGTAGCTCGCTAAGCGACTAAATTTGTGGATGAAGCGTGCGATTGTTATCGTGGTATGGCCTGCAAATAAATTTGTAACATTTTCCGCTAACAGCTCATGACTTTGATAACCATTAAACAGTTTATCCCGACATGTTTATTATGTGTGCGGATGATCCACGAAAATTGTGAAAAATGGCGACATTTGCCGCCGTGGTAATGACTTCTCGTGAGATCGGATTTTACCCTGTCTTGGGTAATACAAATAAACGAAGTTTTATTTACTATCCATGTGGGTAACTTGTCCGTTATATTACTTATACTTAAAAAAATGTCCTTATTTCAATATATTACCTAAAGTTTTTATGCACTAAATGCTTAAAATTACTCATAGATAATGACGTGACGTGACCTACGGATCCGAGACTTGGTCGCTAACTATGGGCCTTATTAGAAGACTCAAAGTCACTCAGCGGGCGATGGAGCGAGCTATGCTTGGAGTTTCGTGATCGAATCAGAGATCCACAGACGAACCAAATTCACAGATATAGCTCAGCGAGTCGTGTAGCTGAAGTTGCAATATTCTTAGTTCGAAGAGCCGACGTTGGGGTCCTAAGGTGCTGGAATGGTGACCCTGTACCGGAAAGCGTATTGTTAATCGACCCCTCACTAGGTGAACCGAGGATATCAAGCGGGTTCGAGGGAGCCACTGGATGCTGGTGGTTCGAGACTGTTGTGTTTGGAATTCCATGCAAGAGACCTATGTCCAGCAGTGGACGTCCAACGGCTGATATTGACGAAAAATGATAAATAACTAGTTGAGTCGTCTACGGCGAAATATTTATTAAGCTTCGCTACAATTTACCTAAAGGCTTAAAAGCATCAATCTTAGTTAAATTCGGCCAATAAATATTAAGGGTTGAATTTATGAACGTATAACTATTGACTGGCAGCTGATTTATTTGCACCGCCACTTCGCAAGTATTAACGGAACAGATTGCGAGGGTGATGGATGGTGACGTTTGTACGGTGCGGGTATTGTAAGTGTTTTCTTCTGTTTCGGGGGTAGTACAATAAAGAAAGCTACCCGCAATGTTTTCTAATATCACAACTAGATTACTGATTCTTAGGTTCCGCGCATACAGAAAGAGTGTTTGCTACGAGGATACGATCGATACGATCATATCTGCGGGAATGTTATATTCAACACAACAAACTCAACCCGCCAGCATACAGCGACTGCCCGCTTGATGTCCTCGGTCCACCTAGTGGGGGGTCGACCGACACATGCGCTGCGCAACTAGTTATTGTATATTTATATATCGAATAGGTAAGGGTCAGCCATGGTGGAATCTTGGAAATAATATTGCCAGTAAATAGCAAAATAATCACTTTAATGCAATCACAACATTAATTAATAATAATAAATTGGATGGAAACGCGGTAAGTTTTATGCCATGAGGCCGTTCGTCCCATTTCTTTATGACAGTTCTACCTTTTCATTCCATATTCTTTCTCTTCTTCTTTTAAAAACGTCCACTGACATCTCAACTGGCCATGTTACATACACATCTACAGGCCTTCATAGCATAAACCTCACCCAAGTGCAGTACTTGACGTTTCCTACTGCCGCCTTAAGATGGCACTATTATTATCTAATCTCCGACATATATATTTTTTTTAATTTAGAAACAAACATACTTATTAATTATAACCATCTTTAAAGAGAGGGGCAGGTTGACAATTCCAGGTGGTTTTATTAATATGTTATTATTACGATAAATCAAATATGCATGGAAAACTTGTTAGGCAGGGGAAGTAAGTATTGATGCAATCTGAAGGGATCCCTTAAACCTACACCAAAGGTCACAAGTCCTGGGACCTGCTCGAGGTGTTTCTTCTACCACGAAATGATGGTACAATCACTGTCGCTGCTAATCGTCACGTCGTATGCGTTTTTGTATACAGGGTCACTGGAAACACAAAGCGATCCCTCTAAGGGGTGATTAGTAGGATCATTAGCTATCAAACTATAGGTTACTAGCGGACGCCCGTGACTTCGTCCGCGTGGAATTTAGTAGATTTTTCCGGGATAAAAAGTAGCCTATGTGTTAATCCAGGCTATAATATATCTTAATACCAAATTTCAGCTAATTCATTTCAGTAGTTGAGGCGTGAAAGAGTAAACAACATTCATATCATCAAAATCATCAGTTTTCGCAAATCTCGAGAAAAAATGGACTTTTTCGAAATAAAAGCCTAATGTAGTGTTAATCCAGAGTAAAATCTATTTTCATTCTAAATTTCAGCCAAATCGCTTCTGTAGTAGAGGCGTTAAAAAGTAACAAACATCCGAACAAACATACATTCAAACATCCATACAAACTTTCGCGTTTATAATATTAGTAGGATATGGATATGAGGCAAAGATGTACCGATTTCTAAAAAAAAAGCTTTTTCTTGTTACTTCAAAGTGTTTTTTAATGTGAGTTACTTCAAAGTGGATTACAAAATGGGGTAGGGGTAGGTTTAGGGTGGGAGGTGGAAGCTTGACCGGGTCCACCTGTAAATAATAAACATTGTAAACTCTTCATACATATTTTTTTTTTCCAGGTACTACTAATACAGAGCATTCGACTGTTTGACTTGGATTAAACCAAGGATTCAAAGTGAGTAATGATAATGATAGCTAATAAATTAAGGCCGGGTGAATGGAATTATGTTTTTTTAAGAAAATGTGAGTAAAAGGCATTTAAATAAATATACTCTTCAAGATAACTACCTAGTATCATATAGTAGATTGTTATACATGGGGCTAAAAAGAACCGAGGTAAAATATACGAGGTATTTTTGGGGCCCGAGACGTAAGGCGAGGGCTGCCTAAATAGAAACCGAGTTTATAATGGGTTTACACACGTGTTACACTCTGCTTTTCACTACGATTGCGAGAAAATAAAATAATTTAGTAAAATATTGAATGATTTATTTTAATTAAAAATTAAATGTACAAAGTCTAAATTTTGGATATTAAGAGAGATGCCAGTAACATAATTTCCGTATGTGAGGTAAACATGGGAGATAATAGTTTAAAAAATTCCTTTCGTAAGTGAATCCATTCGTTGTTCTTTTCTCCACCTATAAATTTTTCGTAGGTAAATATTTAAGTAAATGCGTCTCGACTTTGATGGTAACAGATTGAAAATTTTATCCATCTCCCAATTAGGATCACCATTCTCTCTAGATGAAGACAACAATAACATAACAATTGTTGAAAAATATGTAATTTACGGTCACAAATTTACAATGAATTTCTGAAAAAAAACA
The DNA here is from genome assembly GCF_947172395.1 of Bicyclus anynana. Taxonomy (NCBI): domain Eukaryota; kingdom Metazoa; phylum Arthropoda; class Insecta; order Lepidoptera; family Nymphalidae; genus Bicyclus; species Bicyclus anynana. Next base: position 13,119,469 of record NC_069096.1, on the reverse strand, counting down.
AGAGTGTATTATTCACGCCAATTGTTTTTTAAATTCTCGCTTTTTAATTTTATTTTTTCACATAAGAAAAAGGCAAAGGTATTAAACCGTACAGGATGTCCCATGTCTTCAAATCTCGCTCAAAAATTAAATAAAAAATGAACGCATTCCACAGACAAGAACGCTGCATTTCATTCCAATTTAAAGTTTTTTATTTATTTTTCAAAACAATCAGGGCCTTACCTATATTGATTCTATTTTCGAATAAAACCTCCTCCGTTTTATAGTAGGCTAGTACTTGGCTAGTACAGAGAAGAATTAAAAAAACAAAATTACTTTAGCCCCTAGAGGCTGAAATGCTTGTTTAGCCTCGCTGTGGAGTGGTAATATGACAGTGTTTTTGAGCAAGAGTAGTGAAGTTTTGAGCAAGTATATTTTAAATGCCATAAGATAAATACGAAATACCTTTTCACAAAAAAGCATTATGCAAATACATGATACAATGTAGGTACCTACTCGTACTTATTTACACGTAACCACATATGCATACCAAATTGTTTATAATCCACAGGATTTTAGGGTACGGAAGCATGTTGTTTATATAAAGAATTACCGTCTCTTTTATCCCATGCAACCCAGAAACCAAAGGCTCATACCCGTGTCAAAGACCCTGAGGGAATGTTTAAAATCTGCCCTTTAGCACGATTTAGTACCGTGAACGACTTTTTTGCATTTTTGTATCTATATCTATACTAATATTATAAAGCTGAAGAGTTTGTTTGTTTGTTTGATTGATTGAACGCGCTAATCTCAGGAACTACTGGTCCGATTTGAAAAATTCTTTCAGCGTTAGATAGCCCATTTATCGAGGAACGTTATAGACTATATATTATCCCCGTATTTCTACGGGAACAGGTACCACGCGGGTGAAACCGCGCGGCGTCAGCTAGTGTTTTATAATACTCGTATAAGTATACTCACTATAAGTTGCTTGGCGTAATTATATTCGTAATTACTATTATAATGTTATCGGAGTCCTGCGAAGTTGTCCAATTTTCATTTCTTTGCAATGCAAGTAATGTACATACGATAGAGACCTATTGTATTGATGCACAATGCTCGTAGGTCTCGCAAAGACCTATTTAGGATAGGTACGATGCACGAGGTAAGACCAACATTGATGTTGCAACATTTATTAGAACAGTTCTGCATTCTAATTCTAAATCATTGACGTATGCTAGTTGACGTTTACAAAATTGAAAGTCTATTTATCAGATGTCATCCGGTGCTTACTGGTGGATATCATATAGTATGTAGACGACATTTTGTCAATTGATTTGATGTTTATTGTAATGGGTTGATAATAAAGACTAAAATAGTGAATAGGCCAGCTGTTCAACCAAATGACCTGTCATAGTTAAGTTATGTCGTTCAGTAATAGTTATTTGTGCCATAAATAATTATACTTAATGCAGGACACTATAAATAACTATTTTATAAACAGCACTCGTGCTTAAATTAACACTTTTTGAGTAAGAGTGAGAGTGTTTTTTGTGCAATGAGGTGAAGCCAAATCGTAGCAACACTTTCCCGAGTGATCCCCCTAACAAAATTTACAATAGAAATAAAAGATTGATTTTGGGGACCTAATGGTCCCCATTACATGACAGTGGCATATATAACTATCGTATAAATAACACTAGTGCTACAATTAGCACGAGTGCTTTTTATGCAATGATGTGAAGCTGGATCGTAGCGACACTTTACCGAGTGATCCCCATAACATAAGTTACACGAGAAATAAAAGATTGAAATTATTAAAAAGATTCTGATCTTCCCAGAAATTATATTTACATAATCTCGCAGCGCTGAAATGATAAAAAGCTGATTACTATGTTATTCAAACGTTTAGCCGGCCCAAGATTGGCGGCCGGACGATATAATTTCCGGCGCGAGACATTTTTTGACACGACACGGACGTCCGGTCGCAAACACCCCTAAAAGGGTCCCGCTTTTATAAATTACTTTAATTTTGTATCGTTACATTGTTTTTCTTGTTTTTTTCCGCTTCGTGCCAAAGGATAGAATTAGTAACGCATTTTCAAATTAAAATTCGAAATCGCTTGTAGATATATAATATATAAACTTTTTAAACGTTAGACAGTCAAAAAACTTATAAAAAATAGAACATTACTGATGTTTCATTTGACTCAAATTGTGATACCTACCTGTATCTTCTGTGCGATGATGTTATTACATCCAGCTGAAGGCTAATTCACTAACTTTGACGTATGTTAGTTGACATAATTATTACGAAATTGAGATTCTATGAAACAAATGTTATCCGGTGCCTACTAAAAACCCTTCGTGCATATCAAACAGTAGTTAGATGACATTATTTTTTCAGGTGATTTGATGTTTATTTTAATAGCTTCTTAAAGACCAAATTAGTGAACAGGCCAGCTGGTCTAATGATGGAGTCTGAAGTTGGCTATTTGGCCAGGAATTTCTAAACAAACAAGATACCTATCCCATTAGGACTCATTTGTGTTTGCACGCACTCTAGTGTTGTGTCACATGTTAAATTAATTGTAATATTTTTGTAGTAAGCACGTCCTTAAATATTAATTTACCTTTTTAACAATATTACAAAATAAATAAATATAATATCTAAATAGATAAACAAATTCACACTTTGACAATTCATCTATTACTAGAATGACATCTAGCATTTAGGTGCATCATGAGATGACGAATGAAAATCATCATAAAAAATGCCAAGAGAAAATGTTTGTTTTCAGTGCATTGCGTACAAATTTTCCTGCATAAAGCCTTGACCGGGCGCGTGGAAACACTACAGCGGCTCTCAGACATGAGGGGAGACCGTCCGACGCTTGAGAAAGCTAATTTGAGATGCGGCGAGATGTGAAATATAAATAAATACTTTATTTTAATATTTTGAGACTCTGAAGTATGATCCTGCACCGAAAAGCGCAGGTTTAGTCCACTAGGTGGATCGATGCCATCAAACGGGTACCAGGAAGACGCTGCATGAGGCCCGGGACCGAGGTGTTTGGAAGTCATAACTAGACGTCTATCGGCTGAAAATTATGATGACAATCATGATGATGATGAAGATGATGAATATTATGAGATTTATTTACTAGTTTCAGCTTAATAGCCTGTAAACGATCATGATCTTAAGTAATTAACGACACCCATAGACATTTTAAACATCAGAGACGCAGTTAAGGTTAGTTAGTAATTTTTTTTATATTATTATTCTGGAATTCCAAAGGAAAATGATTCTACAGTAAGTATATAAATGAAACAATGTGGTCAACCGATCAATGAGGATATAATTTATTTCTATAATCCAAGTGATAAGGATGGAATTTATTTCTGCGACGCAACGGAAAATGAACGGAATGCAGAGCTATTTACCACGCTCTGCATTCTTTAAATGTTGATGTTTTAAATTATCTACTTACCACAACTATTTAGATACGATATACAGAGAATAAACGTCTCTCTGGTGGTCTAATGGGTTATGTAACGATGGATTTATCATCAAAATAACATGAATTATTATCAGAGCCTGGCTCCTTTAGGATCTTAATGTATTTAAACTCTGGAGGCTCAAACTATTAATAAATGTAGGATCACCATTTACATTTAATTAAACATTTACGTATAATGAACTAAAAGTGCCACAATATCACTGAAAGTATTTTTATTATCTGCCCAGTCAATGAATACAGATAACATTTGTAAAAAACCGAAGAGGTTTATATAGACTTTTGGAAAAATTAAACTGAACAATTCAAAACACGTCGCCATTGTAAATCGCGAAGGGAGCTTGAGTGCGAGTCTTTTGTATTTATTCTCCTTTTCACCCATTGCTGTCACTGGCAGGGAGTTTTCGAAAGGAATTGGTCTCTTTTTATGCGAACTTGAGGTCTCTTTTACGCTCGGGTTACAAGGAATACCTCAATGGGTGTCATGCTCTTTGTTTGACAAGCTCTTGAGTATAATCGGACGAGGTCTTGGTCCTTAGATACAAAACCAACTAAGTAAGTGTTGGACGTGTGTTGGGTTCTGTAGTTGCCAGTCATTGTATCTGAGAACTTAGAAACAGTTGATGCCTTACTTGTTTTTAAAAGCTTTTATTTGCTCTATTATTGTAAGTACGTCAAACCTTAAGACAGATGGAATGCCTTTAAGTCAAACGGGTTATACAGGTTAGATCATTTATAAAGCAGCCATAAACGGGCTGCTTTAAGATACTAATTAAAATATAAAATTATCAACGATAGATAGATAGAACTAATAATAATAAATAATTATTGTCTATGCTAATAAAACAGGTAAAGTTTATTTATGATTTTATCCGAGTACATCATTTTAGGTCACTATTTTTGTATATCCTCGGTGTTATAAGTTAATTCAACCTAATTTGAATATGTATTTGAATATTATATTATAAAGTTCTGCGATACCAGAACAATAGGAAAGTTCTAGTACGATATAAAGCCTAGGCTTAACTAGAAAAGCCATCACTGTCCGTAACTCCGTAACTAAGCAAGATATGCAATCTAAATATTATTTGTGGACCCGGGGCCCATTTGAAACGTGATATCACTCGGATTTGATATTCAAATGAGAGTGGTCTACCTTAACCTTTTAATTTTGGAAACGGTGCGGCATATGGGATAAGGCGGCGGACGAAAGATAACAACCCTTTACGGACAGCTTACTTTGGATTTTGGGACGGAATAAAATAACACCGAGTGTGGAGTTATTAGGAATTAAATTTGCAAGGCTGTAGATTAACTCCTCAGCTTTGGGTGACTTTGTGAATTGTCTTTTGGAGCTACCTACATTACTCATAATTTTTATTTATTTATCCTCCATGAGTCGTGACCACCTCTATCTCATATATTTTCCCTTGCAATGTTTTATTTGAAGAAAATGGAGAAGACGAATGTACGCACCAGTTTTATCTTTGTTTTCGGCGATATTTACTCATATGCCTAAATAGTTGTATTCTAAGGACTGTAAAGCCTAGGATTTGAGGTACGATCCCATTGGCATAAATAAAGTTAGGTTTTAAGAAATTTTCGGATTGTTTGGTCAGTTTTTTTTTTGGCTCATTTGTATAGGTACTTATTATTTACTCACTTTCCAGTATTTTCAAAAAGAAAATGAATAACGAGTAATAATGGCTGTTTATGAACATATTTTTTTTAATATTGAGGAACGTTACTTAGTAGAAAATTCATTATGAATCTATACTAATATTATAAAGCAAATGAGTTTGTTTGTTTGTTTGATTGAACGCGCTAATCTCAGTTTTAGATAGCCCATTTATCGAGGAAGGCTACTATATTATATTTTCAAAAAAATAGGGATTCTTCCTGAAACTCCAATAACGTAACCCAAGGTGTACAAAAGGTTTGTTTATATGGCGTGCGCTGCAAAAACTATTGATATTAGAATAACTTAATGTACTACAACTTTGCAGAACACATTATTTTCTACAAAAAATGTCGCGACAGCATATATCTATCTTCTATATTTTATCAGATATAGTACTTTAATAAATTATTCAATTCATATACTAAGGTTTACGTCATTATTTACACAACTAAACTTAAATCCTTATCAAAATGAATTACTTAATAATCAAGAAGATATTATAGAGATAAGATTTCCTTTTACAGTATGTTAATGAGTCTTATAGTTTCGGAGATAATACAAAATTTCTAAAATACGAAAAAATGCCGCTAAAAGATGCCCCGCGGTTCCACCCATACAGTTCCTGTTCCCGTAGGAACACGGAGTAAAAACATAGCCCATGACACTTGCAAATAACGTAGCTTTCTATCGGTGAAAGAATTTTCAAAATCGGTTCTGTAGATCCAGAGATTACCCCCTACAACTACACAAACTTATTATAAAGGCGAAAGTCTGTGTTTAAGTGGGCTACAGAAGCGATTTGGCTGAAATTTTAAATAGAAATAGATTTCACTCTGGATTACCACATAGGCTACTTTTCTTCCCGAAAAAATCTATAGTTACCGCGCGATTTTTGAAAAACTGAATACCACGCGGACGAAGTCGCGGGCGTCCGCTAGTCTTTTTATAAAATATTACATTGAAAAATGTAGAGTTATGATCCCCTCAAGAATGCTCCGAATTCGGAGTGAAACGTGCATGCGTAGATTAATTTTTTGTCAGATCAGCAGACTAATGCACTATCTTTGTATGCTAGTTAACATATACGACATTAGGATTATATGTAAAAATGTCATCCGGTGCATACTGGTGGATATCACACAGTCAAATGACATTTCGTCAATTGATTTGATGTTTATTTTTATAGGTTTTTTTTTTTTTTTTTAAAAAAAAGAATATTTGCCATATTTTTTATTATATGACCAATATTCCCATTCCCCTCCAACTAGTCGGGAAAGACTGTGCTAGGAGTGGGTACGACAATAGACCAACGGGGCGGGGATCGAACCACCACCCTTCGGTGATGAGTCCGACCGCCCTTACCGTTGAGCTATTGAGGTTGATAATAAAGCCAAAATAGTGTATAGGCCAACTGGACAGTTTATGCACGGATTCGTCGGTTTTCAAGTATAGCAACTTACTCGCACATAGTTTTTCTATACATTATACTTCTGTCAAGTATTAATGATATATATCATTTTTAATGGAAGATGAATTAAAGTATCCCTCTCATATCTTATTTTCACGTCAGTCAGTCCAGTGGAGATTGCGCTGCACTTTCCAAGAACAAACAGACTCGGTTAGAAGTAATTGAGTAGAGAGCCACTCTGTTACGTTATGGTTTACCTAAAGCGATTGAAGTGCCCAATATAAACATCCATCGCTCTTACTGCTGTTGTAAGCCGATAAAACGGATACAAATTGAGGCGACTCAGACCGATGATGTCCTGGCGATGCGTGCCACATTATCCCCTGCATTCTGTAAAGTTACAGCGATGTGACATCGCTCATTTCCATGGCAACTTCGTTGTTAGTGAGATTTTATTTTTGGTAATGGGTGGGGCATATAGTTCGAAAAGCCGTGTGTCATATAGTTCGAAAAAGTCCCAGTGTGCTGAAATGGCGACCTCGCACTAGAAAGCGCAGTGTTAGTCGACCCCCCACCAGGTGGACTGACGACTTCAAAGCGAGTCGCAGGGATTCGCTGGACGCAGGTGACTTAGTATCGAGATATTTCGAATTCCCTACAAAAGGCCTATGTCCTGCAGTGGACGTTCATCGGCTAATATGATGATGATAGAGATAACGTAATTAAACTTTTTATAGACGAATATTACATCGACGAGTGTAAAATAGCGGAATTACACTCCAGTACGTGTCGTGACACTATCGCTATCGCAGTCCAGTAGGTACCTACGTGGTATGTAGTGGTATAGGCAAAAGTATATCCAATATATAATTTATAATTAATTTATGTTGTTCGATAGAATATATTATATTTTCAAAGAAAACATTTCCATATTTTCGCAGAATATAATAAATAGTACTTATACAAAATGAATCGACGAGTCAAGAAAATTGCTATTCAGAAAGTTGGGGCCTTCGTTCGATTTGTAAGAAGTTGCTCACACATTCGACTTTTTTACCCTTTACCATATTAATTTTCTTTTTTGTTTTGTGTTTTATTTTTGTTTTATCTATAGTACTAATATTATAAACAGGCGAAATTTGTGTGTAAGGTTGTGGACCGATTTTGAAAATTCTTTTACGAATAGATAGATAGCCACATTATTTGCGTCATTGGTTTTATCCTCCTACTCCCAGGGGAACGGGAATTGCACGGATAAAACCGCGGGGATACTGCTAGTATGATAATAATTAACTTGAAAGTCTAATCTGACTGACTCAACAGTAATGTTCTTGGGTAACAGCTGAAAATCAGCGCTATATGCACCACCATTTTGGTTGGTTCATGCAGCACAATGCTGATCACGCGAGTCCCTTCTTCAAAAGTTTAAAGAAATAGGTATACTAACAGTAGCCTGTCAACATATATATAACAGTATAGTATATGTAAGACAAAATATTAATTTGTATAAACGAAAAGTAGATTTAAACCTACGTCTTACTAGACACGGGCATAAGTTAGTTATTTCTGCACATCGTCTCCAAAGAGTAAAAAAATCTTTTGTAGGTTTGGGTGTACTCTTCTATAACAAGATCCCCAAGACTGTGATGGACCTGCCAATGCATAGCTTTAAGCTATGTGTTAAAAAACATTTACTTAGTCGAGGTTACTACAACATTGATGAGTTCCTTAAAGATAAAAGCGCTTGGAGGCCATTGGATCAGCTTCCACCTTCACACAGGAAATAAAACTATAAGAAATTGTAATTGTTATCAATTGTAAACTATAATACTGTATGACTTTTTCAAAAGAGCAACTGTTGAGTTTCTTGCCGGTATCTTCTCAGCAGAACCTGCCTTCCGAACCGGTGGTAGAATCTTTACAAATAGTCAACTGACGTGTCAAAAGTGCATGTAAACTGAGCCTACTTGAAATAAATGATTTTTGATTTGATTTGAGCTGGTACCTTTTTTAAGGTAGTGCTAAACATGACAGTGTGGTGGTTGATGCTCCTGCTACTTGAGTTTTGGTCTTGCCTTGCTCAGGTGGTTGAGGTATCACACGCTACAATCGTGCTTAGGCATTGTGGTGTATGGCATAATTTTATAAACTAAACGTTGTTTCTTTCTTTCTTTAAAAATAGGAATATACAACTACACAAACGAATATTATTATTTTCATGAATGTATACACATCTTGCGTTATCCTCTATCGATGATTCTCTTATAAATTACAATTTTATTGACTGACTGACATGACTGACTAATGTGTGGACTGGGCTTTCCTTTTTATATAGTTGATTGCTTACGTCATGTATCTGTGTCAATAAGATGTCTCGAGACAGTCTTAAATGTGTAGAATTATTTGACGGCGGGTAATAAACAAGCCCTGATGAATACGGACATGAAAGTTCCGGCAATTATTCAAATCGGGCACTTCGCTTATTTGATTTCTGCACGACCAGTTGCTTTGACTGCTAGCTGTTGGTAAGCGAATTGCTGTTGATGTGTTCTTCTATAAGCGGTTCATATTACTATTATATATAAACTACAAAACCTTCTCTTCCGCCTATATGCCTGTCCCTCCTATTGTGGGAAAGGAAGTAAATTTTAGGCCAAGAGTTACTAAAACTATGTTAGGTTAGGTTACGTCAAAGTTCGTATTACAATCAATACTTTCGTTGATTGTAGTACAACTGTTTTTACCGTTTTTCGAGATTAGATATAAATTATAAATATTCTTAAAATATATTATATTTTCATGACAGGTTTAGTTTGGTTGTAAGTACAGGGTGCGTATGTTTGTACTGAAGAAGCATCAGTAAATCAGAAACAGTTTAAAAATTATCACCATGTTTAAGAACGGTTGCTAAATTACAGATTTTTGTATCCATATCACACTCAGGCAGATCTTCTCATGCATGCTAAATCGACGGGGTACGGGCCTCGAGGCTAAGTCTCCTTGCCTTATTCAGGGTAAGGCGTGGGGGATCTAGCTCCCCGGTCATTTTGTTACAGCCCTTTTCGGGGTTCAGGCCTGGTGGCCTATGGGTCATCTTGGGTATCATTGTGCCGTGTCACACGCCTCTGTAATTTAGCAACGCGTTTATGCTGACGTTCTTTTAGCTCATTCCGACAAACGCTTTTGTCATGTCACCTTACTGGTCTAAGATCAGAAGAAGGTGTAATGGTTTGCCTAGTCGCGTGAGTCTCCGATCCTTATTATTATTTAGGCAGCAAAATGCACAACAATATTCTTTTCCCATTATTTTGGTTAATAATATTACGGACGACGAACGATAACGAACAGGCGAGGCACGTCGAGCAGCGTGTGCAAAAGCGTCTGATCCGCGACATTCGCCTGTTTAAGTTACCTCTAGGATAACGCGACCTGTACGTTTGCGCTAAAACACGGAGCGCGCCAGGCCTGGTAGAAGCATCTACTAAGGTATGTACAGGATTTGGAGCAAGAGCGACGTTCGTAAAGATGATTGCTGGTGTGCGCTTATGTATTGTTGCACTTAGACGATTGACGGCTGGGAAGCGGGCCGTGTCAAAAACATTGCTCATTACGAAATTGCAGCTTCTGAGAATGAACCTTCGCCGTAACTCAAAATGTGCGACACAAAATTTTGGGTTGGCTACTAGTTTGTCGATGATTGAATTAACGTCGTCCCGAAATAAGATCGAGGTAACATTTGCCGTTTATGATCATGGTTGGTACTTTGGACCATTAGGTATACTAGATAACAATTAATAGAGAAAGAATGAAAATGCAAATAATTTAGTAGATATATCTAGTCATATAATAATTTTTAGTAAAATTAATAAAATACACTTTAAAGGGTGCTGGGATGTATTTTATTTAAAAACGTTCAAAGAACATGTGTTCTAAAGTTAATATTGGCGGAGTGCCAAAATAATATTTTTTTTTGTAAAAAAATCACAAAATGTGTCCTTTTAACGTATCCTTATAATTATGACGTAGCCAAACTTTAATACAAGGATAGATAAAGGCGTGTGTTACATGGATAGTCAGAATTATTTGAATTACTTTGTATGAGAACATAAAAAAATATTAGTCGTCATAGTCAGCAATTTGAAGTTATGGGAAATACTCCCCAGCACCCTGTATAGTGTATATTATTTTATTTTTTAATAATTTGTTTCTTTTTCCTACAGAAGTAAATTTTACTTTTTTTGCTAAGTATTACTACTACTACTACTACCTACACTACTTTGACTGAGTTTACTTATGGGACACGGTGATAATGAGGATTCCTTCCCATTCAGAATAAAGGAATGTAGTTACGCTTTGTATATGGAAATCTCCCAAATCTTTTGTTATTCCTCGCTAATAATTTTTTGACAACACGAAACTCGCAAACCTGTCATTAAACACACATTTGATGGTGCCATTCGAGTCAAGTTGGTGAATAAATCTTTAAAATGTGTCTATAAAAGCACACCAAACAATAATAATAGATAGTTTGTTTTATGGCCCAATGGCGCATAAATGTACGATTCGCGTGTAGCCCCTAAAAGCCCGCAAAAGCCTATTTAGTTCTGTAATACCTGCTGATGTTTTATGATACCGATGAATTCATGTCGACTTGACAATAGTCTGATATGAAACCCGAATATAATTTCTTAGATAAAGAACTTGTAGTTTTTTTGACTAAATAGGTCTTACGAAATGTCTACGAATTTCGTTTAAGTAATTAAGAAAACGTACACTGAGAAAAAAATCCTGGTGCGCCATACTTAAATTACTTAGCAAACCAGACACTATTACGCATATAGCCGGCACTTTGTTGTATATAAGCTCCTTACGTGGTGTTGCTTCTAAACGGCACAGTAAGCTGCATCATCACTAAGTATACGGCATCTATTGTACGTATGCTGCACCTGTAGTAAGTAGCTCATTTAAGTAGCCTATTTTTCTCAATGTTACAATGTATGATATTCTTATCAATACTGATATTTTAAAGGGGAAGATATTTTTGCATGTAACGGACAAACTCAAAAACTACTAGACCGATTTAAAAATTTCTTTCACCAACAGAAAGTTACATTATCAGGAAGTAACATAAGTTAAACTTTATTCCCGTATTCCCACGGGTGAAACCACGAGGCCCTACTAGTCTTTCTTAAAAAAATAAAATTTAACGTGTATTTTGTAAACCACAAATAAATATACAAATGACACATTACGGGACTCCTACGCCGCCATTTGTTGAAATTACCTGACTAACCACATGTTTCTTGATTGACTAGATGAAGTATTTTTTCTTCATACCTACTGTAATATCTATCACTATTACAGTTTTTAGGTAGGTAGTAGTCGTGATATGTGATGACCTTTACCTTCGATTCTGGAGGGTGTGGGTTCGAATCCGGACCGGGGCATCCACCTCCAACTTTGCAGTTCTGTGCATTTTAAGAAATTAAATGTCAGGTGTCTCAAACGGTGAAGGAAAAACATCGTGAGAAAACCTGCATACCAGAGAATTTTAAATTTGCGTCTTAAGTCTGCCAATCTGCATTGGGCCAGCGTAGTCGACTATTGGCCTAACCCCTTTCATTCTAAGAGGAGACTCGAGCTCAGCAGTGAATCGAATATGGGCTAAAAATGATGATTACAGTTTTTAATAGGTTATTGCCTAAATAGATTATATTTTACAGGCGATATAAAACCTTTATCAGGTGAATGATGCTTTATATGTGCAATATAAGCAAGGTGGAAGCTGTAGTAATTCTTTATCTACTACACACAAATCGATAAGTCGACATCTCTATTACTTAGATAGGTACTTAGATAGGTACGTCCTTTCGTAAAACGTTTGCTCAGTCAATTTCGCATATTTTTGTTGAATCTGTCAATATTCTGTCTAAAACATCTCCACATGAGAAAGTGATTTTTTATGTTAGAAACAATTTTCTTTTTAATTTCCTTTGAGTTAATAATATATTTTCAGAATGTTTTATAAGACTATTATATAGATATGTATTATAAGACTCAAAGGTGATTACAAATATAAGAAAACTAATGTCGAACAAAGGTTATGATTCACAACACTTGTCAGGACAACTTGATTAACAAATCAAACTGTAACCAAAATAAGACCCTAGAATGGCAGAGAATGACCTTGAGTGGAGTCACGTACTTGCGAACGATGTGTGTAGGGTTAAAGGCGCCTTTTACTGATATCAAACACTCCCTTTTTCCACTCAAGTCACTCTCCCCGCCTATTAGAAGTAACCCATAAAGAATTACACAACAATAGATGTGTACGGTTCGAACGCCACGAGCACACTGAAGCCAACACCCAACACGAGATCGTGCGACGTCATATCCGTCACAGACTACTATTTCCAACACTAAACGGCGATAACATATGGTACTGATTTTCTTGTGATACGTTTATACTTGAGAAGTTGTTCTACGAGTATGCAAGATATCGGGTTTGAGTCTAGCCAAAAAGTGAAGAAGTTTTTATGTAAAAACATTCTAAAATTTTAAACCTTTCTGATGCAGTTGTGTATCAGTTAATTAGAGTTGTACTTTAGATTAATATAAAATAATTTAAATCATCTTTTTTAAATCGGCCCAGTTGGCCTATTCACTATTTTGTCATTATTTGTCTTTATGACCCTTTTAACAAATCAAATCAATTGGCAAAATGTCATTTACTACTGTGTCCACCAGTAAGCACCGGATGACCTTTTTTTTCATAGAGTCTCAATTTTGTATGTAGTGAATAAGCCTGCTGTTGGTCTAATTTGGTCTTTACTAAAACTGCTGGTAGTATGTTACATACGTTTCTTTTTACGTCTGATCTTAGATATATGCGATGGAATAAAATTACTATGTTGCTATTTGTGACAATGGCATTGAAATTAATTAAATACTTACTTTTAAAGATAAACAGTTTGATATTATAGAAAATTGAAAAAAATAACAATTTGTTGGTTTTCCGCTGTTACATACCTACTTGCGGATCTTGGATTCAATACGAATGAAGAAAGTGATTGAATTAAATTCTCTGTTTGCTCTGACGAAGTCTCTAGCTTAACCAATTAAAACCTATGTTCAATGATTGTAGATTATGTTAAAGGGAATTGGAGGAGTTTTTGTTAAAGGGTCATAATAACATCAGATCATAGGCCTATATTAGGGTCTTCCAGACGATGTTGTTTTTGTTTTGAGCTTACTAAAGGATTACAATAAAATTATAATAATACGCTTAACATTTGGATCAAGTGATTCTTGAGACGGCGCTTTGTGAGGAGGTTCCTCACTCTGGAGCCCTGACCACCGGTTGCTTAGGCAGTCAAATGTCCCGCAGTAGGATTGTTAATTTTTTTATAATTTTTTAATACTGTTTTATATTATATTTTGTATGAATAGCATTGTTAAAAATTAAAAAAAATGAGATATAAATAAATGAGAGACATTATAGTACAACACACGTTTAAGTTAAGTCGAGGCAATTTGTAAGTAAAAAAAGGTCAAAACTGTATTATATTTTAAGCCCCCAAATACTTATAGAACGCCAAAAAGGCACTAAATGTGCTGCGATATAAAATATTTACACACGAGTTCCCCTTTTGAATATTTTATATAATGTTGAGGTGTTTGACCAACCACGACATACATTTTAATATAGCACTCAGAACACACTATGTGAATTACATCCAAAAGTAAGAGAGTTTCATCATTGTCAGCACATATATAATGAATATAATAATAATAATACGAAATAAAAAATTCTACGTGTTAACCGGACCAACGAGATAGATAATATAAAAAAATCAAAATCAGTTTTTTTGTTAATTAAAAAAAAGGAACGCTCCAAAATTATAAATCTAATTTTAAAGCATTTCATTTCATTCTAAGCCTTTACAATTTATGCATTTTTATACTTAAGTAGGTACATAACATTAAAAAAATGTTCCCAGTATCCCGGACTTTTTCGCACGGGATTAGTAGAACCTTTCTTTTTTAAAAATGATTAAAATCCAGCCACATCATACCTACCTAAAATACCGTTAACCGTTTAATAAAAGTAAATTTATTCGTACGGTTTCTGTATGAATAGTCACTCCGAATATAAAATTCGATCTTACATCATGCAGTTCAGCATCTATTTTTTATAAAATAAGCTCATTGTTTACTAGGGAAATCGAGATAAATGGAGATTCGGAATTAATGAGCATCTGCCTGGAACAGGAGGCTGACAAATGTTTAGAATTTGTTCTCGCTATTCACCCCGCCGATAATAGCCTCACAGAACCTCACAGCCAGTAGCCCATGCGTTGTTGACATGATTTCAAGCTTTTTGATGTATTTTCAATAAAATTCAATCTGTTTGTAAATCTATATCAATATTCCATCATTTTTTACCCGACTGCAAGAAGGGTTATGTTTATCGCGGGTTTATTGTATAAATATGTAATATTCTTTATAACACATTTGCTCGTAAAGTATCGCTTATTTCACTAATTTCAATATCGTGATATTTCTCATTACGCACATGCGCATGTGCTGTAATATAATATACCTTTGTCGTACGTCTAAAAACGAACGGTTCTTTTTTAAATCTTGTCAAAGAGTTTGTATGACAGATGAACATACATAAAAAAAGTTTCCGATGAATTGATAACCTCCCCCTTTTTTTGAAGTCGGTTAAAAAGTGTTTAACATTTTATGAATAAAATTAACTTTGTGATTTTAAATATAATAACAAAAATGATTTTGACAGTTAGAAACCTTTTATCTGTCAGAAACACAAAAATATTAATTTACTTTATTATCAATGCTGGCTGTTTTTGGTACATTTGTCTGAAAAAACAAACGCTGGTGTGCGCACTTCGTTATCTGTGCAAAAATGGCAAGCGTATCAAAATGTCATCATAGAAAATAGGCAAAGATGAAAATTCATTTTCAGAAAGTGTGTTCAATAAAACGTCGTATGACATACATGCGCTTTGATAATTACAGTCTCTGCTTCCTTACTATAGCGCTCGCCAAGGCTCGAGCTTGCATTAAAAAATAACCTACCAATTATTGGTTGGCTATACAAAATACGCGAGGTTAGGCATTTGGTTTTTTTTTTATTTTCTTAATTATTTTTAGGCCTTTTTTAGGATCAGTGTTTAGGAGCTTAGACTCACCACACTTTTACGGGGTTTTATGCTTATCCGCAAACCGATGCGCTGGTATGATCAGGAAGCCAATTCCCTAACTTTGACGTATTGTATTGATCATATACTAAATTGACTGTTGTCAGTAATTAATAAGACCACCAGGTATTTATTTAATGCTAACTGATGAAATTTGAAACTATTTATCATAAATGTCATCCGGTGCATACTGACAACCCTTCGTGAATATCATAGAGTAGGTAAACGACATTACCCACTTGACATTGTGGTCATTCCGTAAAGCCTTACGGAATACGAAACACGCGGTCAAATATGGAGATGGATACGATCCTCACATGTGAAAAACAAGATTTAAGGAGCTTCAATAGTTAGATGAATTGCAAATCTGTATGAATACATTTCATTCCATTAAATACCTGAATACCATACACCTACTAAGTGATTAAGATAAAATAAAGAGAACCCTGAACATCTGAAGTTACGAATACTTACCTAATAAAGTGAAAGTAGGTTTCTTTCTCAAGAAAAAGGTAATATCCAATCTCAACTTACACAAAGCACTCGACTTTTTTCTCAGTTAGAAAACATATCAATGACTATAAAAAAGGTGGAAAAATTGCCTTGGCAAACTTTGCTGAAGTAATCTGCAGTAAATCCCCTTTACAAGTCACGTTTGCACGGCTGATTTGACTCCACGTTGGTCCTTCAGAAACGAATCTAGCTAAAGGACCAAGTGGAATTAAATAGGAAAGATTATATCTTTCACATGGTTTAGTAATCATACAGTTGCGCAACAATTCGCCTAGGAAGGTGAATTGTTGCAAATTAATTCTTGAGATTAGGTTAGTCATAAGCCTAAAATACCTGGTTCAGTGTTCTGTAAATAATAATCCTACTAATATTATCAACGCGAAAGTTTGTATAGATGTTTGAATGTTTGTTACTATTTAACGCCGCAACTACTGAACCAATTAAGCTGAAATTTGGAATTGAAATAAGATTTAGTCTGGATTAACACATATGCTACTTTTCATCCCAGAAAAATCCATAGTTTTCGTAAATTTAGATTAAAGTATCTTAAAAAATATTTCGTCTACGAGATATTTTTTAATATTAAATTTTCACTTTCTTTTCAATATGATTTAAGGGAACGCCATAAAATGGATTTTAATAATACTCGTACAAACATGTTTGTTTTACATGATGGATGACCACCAGCAGATTTTGTTGCGTACAACATTCTACCATTTAATATTCCGAAAGATACATGTGCCATAAGTGGGTATCTTTCAGTGTGCCATAGTGTATCAAGATGACCATCTGTACAATTTATAAACAGCGTAAATTTGAAAAGGTCTAGTGTTTAACGTGCCAAGAGATGTTTGTACGTCTATTCTCGGGAATCGGGTTGATTTTGTAAACGTGAGCCGTTTCTAGTATTGGATATTGAATCGGGGGCTATATCTCCGCACCATTCGGTTGTTTATGAAGGTCCGATGTTAATGTTGACATCAATCGACTACCATTTCTCGAGCCCATTCACCGGTACCTTTAACCTAAGTGGAAAATCATGTTCTAATTAAGTGTGCTCACCACTAGTTGCCCTTCTGAATTACTGTAGATAGTGTGTTGCTTACAAATTGCCTTTAGTTGTTTTCGTCATTCAACGGACTGCGGACGGGACAGGACAGTGACGCGACATTCGCAGGAGTTATTGATTTATAAATATGACTAACGTGGCGTGGTATAAAAAGGAGATGATCCAAAATTGTATGGAGCCCAGGATCAGTCATTGTAACCTGGCGGAAATAAAAGAAAATATTTTTTTTAACTAGTTTTGATTATACAAATCTACGAATTTACTTTAATTCTTTCGAAATAATCTTCATTCTCTCCCAAGAAATGCAACAATAGTATTATGGGTATTAATGGCGGATTGATGACAGTAGTCGATTTGACGTTTGCTGTCATTTGTCATATCATAGTTGCTCTATGGGCGCCATCTTGATTTAACTCAAAAACTTGGGTTTTAATTTTATTTATTTCTTTTTATTTAGTAAGATTTATTAACTTATTTAGATTTTAATAAAATCCTTGTATTTTTTAGATTTTAATGATACAGGGTACAAGAGTGGAACTGAAATGAACCATCTCCTTTAATCATTCTTTGAAGGGATTAAAACCATAATATTTTTTAAAAATCTAAATATTGTTCTAAATTAAGCAGAACCTACTTTACTTACTGATACTTACTTTATTTATGATTCATTTTCTACATTTTTGTAAAGTTGCTGGTTACAAGATTTTTAATATTAATTCGTGAATATGTCTTTGATTGCCCCTCAGCTGGCCTATTGACTAATTTGGTCTTTATTAGCAATCTGTTAAAATAATCATCAAATCAACTGAGGAATGTCATCGATCTACTATATTATGTTATCCACGTAGGGTTTGCCAGTACGCACCGGATGACATTTGTTACAATAGAATCTCAATTTCGTATACATGTCAACTAACATACGTCAAAGTTAGTGAATCAGCCTGTTGGACATAATATACCTCCATAATATTGTAATAATTAATATTATTATGGTACTACATCAACTAATTATGTTACGTATTAACTAACATAAGAAAAATATTATCATCTCAAGGTTAAAGATTACTATATTCGTAAATGAAAACGTTGTTACGTGTTGTAGGGTGGCTGTAGCTGTAATAAATCCTTAATTAGTATGGTAATGTGGCGCTCGTACGTATTTCTTCATTAATCTTAATTAATTTATGTGAATATCTAGGCTTTTACTTCTTGAGTAGGTATATTAATTAAAAACACGGGCGGATCTCATTCTTGTAATTTGTATCCGCATAAAATATTTTTATCCGACTTCAAAAAAAGGAGTAGGTTCACTTGTTAACTTTTGGTTTATCACTTACTAGCGAAATAAAATATATCGTGTGTTACTTTCTGATAATGTAGCTTACAATTGGTGTAAGTAACTAATAAGTATAAGCTCGTGGCTCGAGACCGTTTTGTTTGGAAGTCCATGCAAGAGGCCTATGTCCAGCAGTGGACGTCTGTCGGCTGATAATAATGATGATGATGATGATGATGATGATGATGATGATGATGATGATGATGATGATGATGATGATGTGGTTTATGTGTGAAATTTTAACAAACAAACTGCACATTTACCTACATTCAAAACTATTACATTAGATAAGATAAAATTCTTGAGGAAGGATTTCAATGCAAATGTACACATTAATTAAATATTTTATAGAATATGACTTTACTTCAGTAAAAAACAAATATGACTTTCTATTTTTTTTTACTTTTTCGATCGTTAACTGACTAACGATGAAAGATAGATAGGTAATAATGTAAAGAACCTTATTGTAGAACGTACGAAGAGCAACACTTTTCAGAATTTCAACAGCGAAACGAGTTATTGTAAAAAACGAACTAATGCATATAGGAAATCTTGGTCGAGTATTTGAAGTTATATCCAAAATTAGGTTTTTTGGTTTATTTGCATTTCCAAATGTATATATTCCAAGTGTAATAACTTTGTCTTCAAATGTATGTTTATGAATAAATCTCCCGAAATAACCAATCAGTTACGCGGAAGACATGAAACGCGAGGATAAAATTTGTTCCGCTGTTAAGCAGATTAATAACGACTTTGTAGCTCGCTTAATGAAATATGTTAATGAGGCAGGAATCCCTTCTCATGTTATACTGTAATAATTTGGAGCTTCGCTTAAGTGCCTTGATGTATATTATGAAAGGTACTTGTATGTTTTCGATTATGTACTCAGAGGCACAATTATCCGCCCACTTTATTATGACGCGAGTATATTAAAGTGGGCGGATAATTGTGCCTCTGAGTATATTAGAATTACCATCATTTGGGAAAAAATATAGGAACACATATCTGTTTGTTTTATATTTAAGACATTTTTAAACAGGCACTACAATGTAGGACATACATTAAACATTCACAAATGGACATACAGGGTGCTCAGGAGTATTTTCCATAACTTCTAGGTGTTGACAAGTCCACTTATTATTTAGCCAAACTGCATAACAATTTTTTTAGCTAAAAAACATATATTTTTTCATCCATGATAGATTGTAAACTGAACCTATTGCTTACAACTTAACGTGTTATTTTTAGGTATATTGTAATTTATCGAAGTGAAAACGTTTAATCACAATCTTAAAACGTCAACTGTCCGATTGTCATTAAGGATGAATTTAGCATAGAGTTACAAAAATTCCTTCAAACACAAGACGCTATTTTTCTCGAATAATATTGAAAATTGCTGTGTCGTACTGACTCGAGAATGTATTAATTTTTGGATTTGTATTTGGAAAGGTTGCATCACTGCCATGTTCCGTGTGCTCTATCTGCTTATTATTCTTTTATCTGTGGTTAGGTAAATAATTAAAATTCTAGTAAAAAAAAAACGGTTGTCTATAAAGTCGGTATACTGACGATAGTTGAACGTGACTAATACATTGTAATCTTTGAACGTGACAACGTCTTAGGAAAACACTGATGGAATGGTTACATTTTTCAAAAGAAAATGTTCGCTTTTCTAAAAAACTGTTTAATAATAATCTTCATAGAACAGAATATACTTTATTTCTTGTAAATAAAGTTGGCAACCCTAGGCGAGGGAACGACGCGTGACGTCATCTTTTTTCCGATCGGCCGGCTCCATCGAATTATAAGACGTTGTCACGTCAAAAAAAAAAAGACTCCTAATAAATTCAACGACTTTCATGGCTACTGGGTAGCTGTCAAAAGTCCCGCAAAGCTGTCGCCGTCGCGTCCGCGTCTGAATTAATGATGTCCAGTCACCAGTGGGTCAGGCTGTCACTCGAGCCTCTGTGTACAGTTCAGTAACGATAAAAGCATTTATTATTGTATCAACTTGTATTTTTTTTCAACAAACTGGAAACTTGTAAAGACTCCGGCAAGTAAGTTGAAGCATACACACTTCTGCACAAAAAACGAAAAAAATATGACAAATAATTGAAGAAAAAAGTTCCACAAAAAGGTCTGAAATTTGGTAAATATTAGACAGTTCACAATCTGTACAATACTTTTTTTTTAATTCTGTATGTCTAACTAGCAGATGCCCGCGACTCCGTCTGGGATAAAAAGTAGCCTATGTGTTAATCCAGGGTATAATATATTATCTCAATACCAAATTTCAGCCAAATCGCTTCAGTAGAAGCGGCGTTAAAGAGTAACAAACATCCAAACATCCATACAAACTTTCGGGTTTATAATATTAGTAGGATACTAAAAATACAAAACACATTGTTTGCGATTTTCCCAAGCAAGTAGGTAAAAGTTACTATTACTATTCACAGTTCGGTATTTACATCAATATGTGTAAGAATTTCCGTGCGGACGAAGTCGCGGGCGTCCGCTAGTATATTATAAGCAAATGAGAAAGTGAACTCAGATATCCAAGAAATAGAGTTTTGCACAAGAGGTGAGAGATTGCTGTCGAACGCAAACTTGTCCTTATAGTACAGGAGCCGAAGTGGGGATTTTTGCAGTTACTCGTTCGCTGCAGATAAACATGAGGGACTATACCTTGCACGTTGTTGAGTAGGTACCACTATATATGTGACCCTATTCAATTGGGGGGTACGTTTAGGGCAACCAAAAAAAAAACTAACCTTAGAAGTACTCTACCAGCACGTCAGATAAGGATATAGTAGGCTAGTTAATTACTAAATTATGTACATCGCGAAAATCTAACGATCTGAGCGTAAGATAATGGAATGGAAAGGTCCCAAAGTTACAAAACAAAACTCTTATATTTTAGTTCAAGTTACAACTGCGATTATTTTTTTACTTATTTTGAAGTAAATAATCTCTTAAATAATCGTTAAAATTTTCAGGCAATTTCAGTAAGCCAAAGTATTAAAAATTGTTCTTAAAGTCTGTATTTTCTTTTCCACCGCTAAAAGCGAAAAAAGTAAATAACAATTTATTATTTCTATCATTTCATTTACCAAATGGCCCATGTCCCAGTCCTGTGATGCTTTAGTAACTGCAAATTTAGCATCCCGGGCTCCCAACTATTATAAGGCTAACCGGATTAAATCAGCCAGTGCAAACAAACGTGACTTTGTTGAAGAATATTCACTGCAAATTTACTTTTGTAAACAATTCTTCACTATTGCTTTTCGATATAAATATAGGTTAAGAGAAAAAATATGTTTATATTTGCAATAAACGTTCAACGCAGTTACGTATTCTGACCGCTCGGCAAACTTTCCTTTTAGCTTTGTAAACTTTTTCTTGTCTATAAATTATTATTTTCCGTTCCGCGAAGTTTTCCTTGAGCTATAAAAGAGATTTTGGCTTAAGTAATACACAGTAAAGAAGTGAAATTACATGCAAATGTTTTTATCACGATATTGTTAAAGTAGTAACTACAGTTACCTACTACTTAAGCGACCGCCTGAGGAACTTAATGCCATTGAATGTCATATTTTTAATATTTAGCATAACTTAACAGCGACTGTTGTTGAGAAGTAAATACCTATCTCAAGGGTAGTCTAATATTAATTACATTGGCACTGGACCTGATTTCAATGATATTCCAGGAAACTCAGTAAAATTTTAAAGGAATTATGCAGTAATCCAATATTGTAGGTTTCTAACAATACAGAACAAGCACAACGGAATTACATTCATGATTCGTCTTATCCAATGACGGTCAAAACGTACTATACTAGTACAACTTTTTCTCTTCTGAAATCAAATTTAAATTATTTAATATCAAGAAGGATTTTTGTTTACTCTGTCATCGGATGGATAATTATAATGATTATGATGATCACTTCCAAATATTGCCGCAGAACCGCTGGATATGTAGAGTCTACTAAAAAAGCAGCAACAAACTCTTTGAAGGTGGTTTTCGATAAAATCATCATTTAGGTAATTATTACATACATACGCCTCATCATCACGTCTCATACCTATAGGGGACCACGTCGTTATTTCACGTACTTGATCTATGCATATCTTCCTTGATTCTTCCATTCTCATCAGTCCTTTTATACAAGTACGTCGATTTAGGGTATTTTTGATTTAGCTTTTATTAAGAATGTCCTGGATTTTATCCAGTGGCATTCACCTTGGCCTTCCCCTGTCAACATTTATTCTCACATTCGCCTAATAAATTTCCTTTGTTAGTCTCAATATCATCCTCTCTAGGTGCCTAAATCTTTTAAGTATACCGTTTTCAATTTTGGTCACTAATTTGGTATCATCATTATGATTATAATGATGATAGCGTGCAAAGCCATGGAGCCGCCTAGTAAACCAGAAAAGCAAGTCATAACCATATAATTAATCCGCAAAACAAATTTTATTCTTACGTCTTCCAAGGTTGTGGAAAGTTTGATAAATGACGCGCCCTGCTCATTGCCAGCCTCTGATTGATTAGCCCCGATATTAGGGGCCCTTGTCGTGTATCGACTACTGAAGCCGAGAAGGGTAAACAAGCGTGCGTTATTACGGCTTTATCGTAATGAAATGGTGTCAAGAACGATTGCGGATAAAATCAAATGTAACAATGTCTTTGATGCTTCAGAAAAGATTTGAGATATTTAAGTGTTCTTTATTATCGTCTTCCCTTGATAACTCACTGATAGCTATGGCCTTGAAAGAAAAATGTTTTGGGCCTTAACCCATCACTATCGATGTTAAAGATAATAACTGGGCGAGTTTAACTTGTTTTTTGAAGCATTCTGCTCAACTCAACGTTACATTTTTAACCGACTTCCAATAAGGAGGAGGTCCTACGTTCGGCTGTATGTATGTTTTTTTTTATTATTGTATGTCCAGCGATAATTCCGACATTTATAAACCGTTCTTTTGTTTTGAAGTGTTTGCTTTAAGGGTGGTCCCATTTTATGCTTTATTTTCTACAATTTAGTACTTTTTTAATATAATTAGGTATTATAATATAGTAACTGCATATTTTTTTGTCGATGTTATTTTTTTTTTCATGTTGTATACACTTGTGGTTGGACACATCGTCTTCGACCATTGTGGTCTTTTCATTTATAATATGTCCAGTTTCAATAAATAAATATATTGAATAAATTCCGGACTACTAACTGAGAATCACTACTAACAGCCAGAAATACTTTATTAAAAAATAATTAAATGATAATAGGTTTTTGAATGAACATATTTACTGGTTTTTTAAAATTACACCAATAACGCAAATACTGTCGGATTTGGCGGTTCTACAGCAAAAAGGTGTGAGGGCGCAGACCGTAACAGGCAATTTAAAGTTACCGCCAGTTTCGGAAGTTTAATCTTAATTGATGGGCAAGGGAAGCTGCAGCAGATGGTTTCTATTGATTGATTTCTGCCCTATCGGTTGCATTAATCATGTCTCGTCTTCATAGATATCAAGATAGCTATGTATTACTAAAGTGTTTTTCGGATAGAATGGGTACGGTGACAGTCGCCTATATGACGTTCATAATACATCAACATCATTATTATCATCATCAACCCATATTCGCCTCACTGCTGAGCTCAAGTCTCCTCTGTGAATGAGAGGGGTTAGGCCAATGGTCCACCACGCTGGCCCAATGCGGATTGGCAGACTTCACACACGCAGAGAATTAAGAAAATTCTCTGGTATGCAGGTTTCCTCTCGATGTTTTTCTTCACCGTTTGAGACACGTGATATTTAATTTTTTAAAGTGCACACAACTGAAAAGTTGGAGGTGGAAAGGAAAATATTTGAACCTACACCCTCCGGAATCGGAGGCAGAGGTCATATCCACTGGGCTATCACGGCTCTCTAATTAAAACAAAAAATGTATTAAAACAGGAAATTATTATAAAGAGCTGAAGTTTGTGGTATTCCAGGGGGAAATCTCTGGATCCTACTGAACTGATGTTGAATATTTTTCTACCAATAGAAAGGTGTTTTGTTTGTTAATACAATGTAAGCCATATTTTATTTCCATATTTCCAAAAGAATGGGAAACTATGCGAATAAAACCGTGGGGCGTCGGCTAGTAATTCATATGAAAGAAGGATTTCGCTGAATACAGCCTTCCATCTAAATCAAAGTTACCTTGGGCGGGAACTTGTTTGTAACATTAAACTTGCAAATATGTATAGTTATTAATGGAGTAGGTAATATGATTTAATTAACATGTGAATATCCTCATTACTTATGTTAATGTACATAATTAATTCAGTTGTAATACAATGTAATGGCATGTTATATTAGACTATCACAACACAGAAAACCATAATTACTCGTAATATTAAACAGTAATTACATTACAAAATACTAAATTAATTATCGTTTAATTGTCTGAGTGATACGTTAGGTATGTCTAATTCAATTGCTTTTAAATAAAATACCATGAACCCGCTAATAAGCCTTATGAGAGCAGTGCGGTTGATCTTAGCACCAAATTTCTTACCCTTAAGGAGGAATTCTGGTCTTTTAGAGGGCTTTACCAATAGACTGACAAATTAATGTAAAGTTTAATCTAACGAAAGATATAGAGTAGATAACTGAAGCCCCAATATCTTATTAACCAATGTTTGTCTTACTGCTGAGCTCGAGTCTCCTCACAGAAGGAGAGGGATTATGCCAATAGTTCTAAAATTAATTTTTTAAAATGTGTCCCATAAACGCATCCTTATAATTATGACGTAGGCAAGTTTTACGTATTTTAAAATGCAAGGATAGATAAAGCCGTATGTTACATGGATAGTCGAAATTATTTGAACTACTTTGTATGAAAAATAAAAAGTTTTTTTTTTTTAGTTACAAAATATTATTTGTGCAGTTCGGTTCCTAAAAGTGGACTCGTCAACACCTTGAAGTTATGGGAAATACTCCCGAGCAACCTGTATAAGGGTGGTCGTGTCAAAAAAATATATATTAGTTAAAATTCAACTGACTTCAAAAACATGAAAACACACTCACTATACTACCCTAATTTTTCGATTTTTAGTTCAGTGAGTATGTTTTTGAACTCAGTTGAATTTGTGCACGAGGCCGACTCGCACTTTGCTAGTTTTTTTAAGTAGTATCTGAAGCGTACATACCACATCCCAGTGACATTTATGGCGAGTCACTAAGAAAATTTGAACCTGTCACAAGTTCCGCGAAGCTGTCAGCTTTGTCGCACCAGCGGGATTAATAGCGTCACGTCACTCTGACAATCTTTGCCATACAAGTGTCTATGTGGGGCGAGTTTAGTGGGAGAATAATCCTTTTACATTGTTTGGACATAGACTTACAAAATAGGCAGACAATATCTCGCTGTCAGACAACTGAAACACTGTAATAGCGCCGAGTATCTATGTGTGAGTGATCGCAGTCCCTGGTACTAAACTCCGACGTCGCCCCAAAAAGTGCTCCCTCACATTCGTGAACGCGGACTTAAGAGCTAACAAATTTAAGAAATCGGATGCCCAGGATCGGGCCATGTGGGCGAGATTATGATGGAAAGCGGACCCCACATAGTGGGACCACGATAGGAAGAAGAAGATCTATGTGTGTGTGTGATTTCTATTGCCAGATGTAGGAAATTAATGACGGTAGGACAGTATTTGTAAGTGCATCTGTGTGCGTGTCGGTGTGTAAATATACACGAACTGGCAGAATTAGATTGCGTCACTTTTTAGTTCAGGAGACGGTGTCTGTATTTTTTTTAACGTCTATGTGTTTGAAATACCCGGTGGTATTGACTATTCAGCCATGTCATTTTCAATCCATTTTTTCTTAGCCTTTTGATAAAGTCCAGAAAGCTGAATCTTTGTTAGCTCATGCTCCTAAAGTGTGTCTTCTCTAGTAAATGCCTAACTATACTTAAGCCATACTCGATGTGCACTGTTTACCAACAAACAAAAAAGAAATGAAGGTAGAAAACTTATGTCATTTCATATCTTTATTACCCACCCATAATTTTCGGATCACTGTTGGGCACGAGTTCTCAGAATGAGAGGGGTTAAGCCTTATTCCACCGAACTGGCCCAATGCGGTTAGGCAGACTTGACACACGTAGATAATTAAGAAATTCTTAGCTATGTAATTCTTAGTTTCCTCACGATGTTTTTCTTTCACCGTTTGAGACACGTGATATTAAATTTCTAAACATTATGTACACAACTGAAAAGTTGGAGGTGCTCTGGACTGGATTTGAGCCTACGCTCTTAATCGAAGGCAGAGGTCTTATCCACTGGGCTATCACGGCTCTTTTAATATTTTTAATTATTTATTTATTTATTTATTTTTATTATTAATTATGTATTGTTTTTTTATTTAAATGTTATTGAAAATATATTAACTACGAGTATATCTAATTGTTTTAAGCTTAGTAATTAAATTCATTCCAATTAAATTTTAGAACGGCTGGTTCGACTGCACTCGTAAATCATTAGAAAGTTCAAACCGCATAGAAATCCAGTTTAATATGAAACCACTACAGATGAAGAACCGAATTTTGAACCAACAGACGACCTGTCCGGGGCAAACGTCCATTAATCCCGAACTCTCTATTCATCTCGATTTCTAGAAATTACGAATAAACAATTGATACCCATCATGCGTAAATGACATTCTTACAAAATATTGAAAAATCATCAATTAAAAATTAAACTTTAATAAATAACTCTTTACTTAGTCAATCATTATTATATATAGTCTGATAGTGATCGTTATTGACTTCAATATTATAATCTGATTTCAATATTATTTTGCATTGAAGTAGCATGGTGGGCCTTAGCCCCATATCCCCTCTCCTGTAAGGAAGAGGTGTTGTTCTGTAGAAGGCTACACCTCCAGTAAAATAAGCTGACAATAGACGATTGGAAGCATTCTAACAATAGGTTAATTTAGATATAAATAAAATTTAAGTGACTGTCTGTGATTTAAAAATAAAATTTTCCTTATCTATCTGTCTGCCTGTCTGTCCATCTCTCTGTCTGAATGGACCGATTTTAATGGGACTTTCACTGGAAGATAGTGGACGTTACCAAGCAACATGTAGACGACTTTGTATCCGGGAAAAATACATGGTTTCCGCGAGATTTGTAAAAAAATTAATTTCATGCGGACAAATTTCTGGTCGTCCGCTAGTGTACCATAATTATGCTTTGATAAATATATTTAAAGGTAGTCGAATACCCAATTCCTGCATTGTAACAAGTGGCAGGAATATTAAAAGAAGAAAAGACAGCGGTGTGTCAATTTTACGAGTAGGGTACTTATGCCAAAGAAACGTAGATCCTCACTTCCGCATCATAAAGTAGGCACTTAAAACGTTTGCTCAACCTTTTCCCATTTTACTGTCGAATCTGTCGATATGTCGGCAGCATTACCGGGCACAAAGGAGTTTCCTTTCCTAAAATACACTTAGTCTACATACTGATCGTTTTTACTTACCAGTCTTACAAAATAACAATTTATTTGCGCCTGGGAACTAATATAAAGAGGAATTTAGTAATAAAATTTTACCTAGGCCTCACTCCTTCCATATTGGAGAAGGGATATAGAGATTCGACGCACCATGATACTTGAATAGTCAGTGGAGTCTTCTCTAGGACGTAGTAGGTACATAATCTATACTAATACTATAAAGAGGAAAGATTTGATTGTTTGTTTGTATGTTTTGAACAGGCTCTGAAACTACTAAACCGAATTGAAAAATTCTTTCACTGTTGAGAAGCTACAATTCTTTCATTGTTTGACGGCCTTCGTGGCGCAGTGGTATGCGCGGAGGTCCTGGGTTCGATCCCCAGCTGGGCATATTGAGATTTTCTTAATTTGTCCAGGTCTGGCTGGTGGGAGGCTTCAGCCGTGGCTAATTACCACCCTACCGACAAAGACGTAGCGCCAAGCGATTTAGCGTTCCGTTACGATGCCGTGTAGAAACCGAAAGGGGTGTGGTGGTGTGTGCTGTAGCCTATTTTTTATCCCCGTATTCCTACGGGAACGGGAACCATACGGGTGAAACTGCGTCTCCTAGTATTATACAACTCATTAGCAGGAGCGGGATTTACTTGAAAAAATCACGTATTAATTATATAAAGTGTACCGTTTGGATAGATATGAAATTACCAAAAATTTTTTCAATAATCCAGAAATTAGGAGGCAACCTCACTTTTTTAAAAACTTTATCTCTATTAGAAGAAGAAGAAGAAGATTATAAGACCATTGACTGAAA
This sequence comes from Bicyclus anynana, assembly GCF_947172395.1. Classification (NCBI taxonomy): domain Eukaryota; kingdom Metazoa; phylum Arthropoda; class Insecta; order Lepidoptera; family Nymphalidae; genus Bicyclus; species Bicyclus anynana. The sequence goes on along the minus strand of NC_069096.1, from coordinate 13,090,419 downwards.
CGACTATCGGAACTCAACAATTACACGGTGGTAATCTCATGAGCAAAGTCCAAGTTTTGATACTTTTTCTTTTCAGCTTTAACCAGATTATCGTCATGTGAAACATTAATATCAACAAATTGTTGCACGGCGCACTGACCGATCGACTAGCACTATATACTTGAAAAATCTATACTATATACTATTTTTAATATTATAAATGCAAATGTAACTCTGTCTGTTACCTTTTCACGGCTGAACCGATCAAGACGAATTTTGGTATGATCGTAAATGGGACCTTGGAGCAAAATATAGGATACTTTTTGACCCTAAAATAAAAATAGAAGGGGGTGAAATAGGGGTTGAAAGTTTGTATGGAAAGTCCTTCATTTTTAGAGTTACATTTTTAAAAAATTGTTCACAAATAATAAAAAAGATACGAAACATAATGTAATTCAAGAATTTTTAAAATTCAACTCCTAAAGAGGTGTAATAGGGGTTGAAAGTTTACATTGATTTCCACGCGTTCGCCCGCTAGTATTATTACAATTTAAAGGCAGGTAGGAAGTTTACATCTAGTAATAGAAATATTTTCACATCTCGACCAAAACCCGCACAATATTCTGTCACTCGTCGCTGCCTCATATACATTATGCACAGAGGGACGACGTAAACATTTTATACCATAGAAATGTGTGTCCCTTTTGCAATTTGTTAAACGTTTCCAACCAACCACTAGAGATTCCTTTATTGCTATTTGCTTTAGGAAATATTACCCCTCGTTTCGTGGTTTTCCGTTTATAGTCAAGTAAAAAAGGGGTAGAAACCATTTTGTGTGGAGTATGACACTCGCGTTTTATGTATTCCTGGTTTTAACGCACTGGCTTTCTTTTTAACCGACTGCTAGGAAGGGTTATGTTTTTCACGCGTATCTTTTATCATACAAAGTACTGTATTTATAATTATATTATTATGTAATATTCTTTATTATATACCTTCCAAACCACTAAACGGATGTACGTATTAAAGATATCGTTAGATTCGTCTTGATAACCCAAGTGTTGCTAATTCTGGGCCTCTTAAGAAGGCTTAGAGTCACACAGCGAGCGATGGAACGAGCAATGTTAGGAGAATCTTTGCGTGATCGAATCAGAAATGAGAAGATCCGCAGAAGAACCAAAGTCACCGACATAGCTCAACGAGTTGCGAAACTGAAGCGGTAATGGGCGGGGCACATAGTTCGAAGAGCCGATGGACGTTGGGGTCCCAAAGTTCTGGAATGGCGACCCCGCACTAGTAAGCGAGTAGCAGGGATTCACTGGATGCAGATGGCTCAGTATCGTGATGTTTGGAAGTCCCTACAAAAGGCCTATGTCCTGCAGTGGAAGTCCATCGGTTGATAATTATGATGATGATGATAAACCTAAGTGTTCTTAGAATTGAAAAGAAACTGACACGCCGACTTATATACCTTATTGATTCGAGGTGAAAAAAAACTTTAAACATCTTTTACCAATTTAAGACATTTTAAGTAAAGAAAAAAAATGTTATCGCAAAAATCTGGTAGATTTTCCTATACATTTCTTTGTCAAAATCAAATATAAAAAATCATTTATTTCATTAGGCTTAGTTTACGAGCACATTTGAAACGTAAAGAAAGACTTTTCATTAATATATAAAAAAAAAATAAATAAATAAAAAATTGTGGTCAAATTCCTTGTTTTATCAATAATACTTCGAGGAAGTTTGCGGTCACTACTAAATCTCCCCAAACACACATCCTTAACCAATAAATATCTAACTACCAACAACTTAATGTCCACCCATTTATCATTCTTAGTCCAAATAAAACGTTTACGATAGCTATTTATAAGTGACAACACGAAAAATCCTCCGAGTAATAACTGCCATCAATACAAGGAAATACCGAGTCCAAAATAAAATCCATCGCAAACGGATAAGTACGGTCACGGACGAAAAAAGTTTCCATCCTCATTCCTTGGATCATTTGACAGCCTATTTTACGAGCGTGGTCCGACAAAGGAATTCATGGCCGTTGAATTGTATAAATCGGCTACAATACATCTTTTAAGACGACAGATATCTCCTGCAATTACTCAAACTCCGAGTACCTATGTGGAATTACATAGTGACTTTTTTTAGTCATAAATTTTGACGACCTCCGTGGCGCAGTGGTATGCGCGGTATTAGGTATTCGATCCCCGGCAGGGCCGACTAGCTGCTGCCAAGCGATTCAGCGTTCCGATACGATGTCATGTAGAAACCGAAAGGGGTGTGGATTTTCATCCTTCTCCTAACAAGTTAGCCCGCTTCCATCTTAGACTGCATCATCACTTATTCACTAACCAACAGGTGAGATTGTAGTCAAGGGCTAACTTGTAAAAATGAAAAAAAAATACCGAACTAACACCAGAAGGTAGCGACGATAAATGATATTCGTGGTACTCTCTCATAGACAAGGCTCTGATGACCGACTAATGGCAGTGTAACTATACACCTGATCAGTGATCAGACAACCAGTCCAGAAGACTACACTGACCTTCTCAACTAAACCCATGGCGCGGAAGGAAACGGGAAACCACTGTGTCTATTTCTCCCATGAGAGTTGCTAAGATGAACACAATACTTAGGGAAACATGATTGTCTTATTATCTGCGTAGCTACTAAATTAGCTACCGGCCTTGGATTAGTAGGCAACCAGACACTCCACGGAAAATAGCGGAGCAGGAGCATCTCAGGAAATCTCAGAAAAACTCCGGAGGTGTAACACCACCAACTTCCCAACTCTAGACTGAAAATGTTTGAGTGAAAATTTCTTAGAAGAAAGAAAAATTAGGTATCTCATAAAGCCCAACCCAGGAGGATTCGAACCTAGTAACTCCAAAACTAAATAGGCTAACCATTAAAGGAACGTGACAGTTATTTGGATTATGCAATAATAAAAAATATCCAATAGTATATTTTTCTTCAATTAAATTCGCCACCCTCTTTCGTATTACCGAGCGCTTGCCCCCTTACCCCCACATAGCTAAGGCACTGTTAATGTATCAAATGTCCATGAAACAGAGAATACTCCCATTGTCATAATGTCAGGATCTGATTATAGGATCCTGGAGAAATCGAGGGGAACTTTCAAAAATTGTAAAATTAACTGTAGCGTTCAATATTTTTTCCATTAAGCACTATAAACCACTACAATTCGATGAAAGTCTGGAATCGATCTGAGGAGTCGAAACACAGACTTATAAATTAATACAAAACCGGTTTAACACCGCCTTCAAAGTGATCAGCAGGTAGAACGTAATATGATGTTATTTTTCGCTTTTTAGTTTAGTTGGTAGTTTTATGTTTTCAACGTCGGTTGTAATTTTTTTATTATTTTTTTTATAATGATTCTCCACAGCGCCAGGTTCTCCTTTGATACGTCTTTTTATAGGTATGGAGTTTAAACACAAAACGCAACTTCAATGTGAACAAGCGGGCTTAAAGTGCTAATAATGCTTAATAAAGCAATATTTACCTACAGGTATACCATATAGACCGGAACACTAAAATACTACTTCGCGCTAGAAATAAGCATTTGATACAATAAACTTTGCAACTATTAGGTTATTCGAGTATTTTTACTTACTATTAAATAGCTGTAACTTATTTTCTTTTCTTTAGAGTACAAGGATTGAGAACGTAGTCTCTAATTAGTTTTTAGTTTAATGGACTTATACTGTCCGTTGAAGTCAGTTAATTGTATCTTTTTCTCTCTAGTAGCTATGTAGCATGTCGATTCTCTTCCTAATTTAAAACGCTAATGCTTAAGTTAACTTGGTTAAGGGCTGGATTCAACACCGAAAAGTCATCGGTTCGATGCCCGCCCTTTTAGACTTAGGTAAGTGGTAGTCACTTTTAATACGCCACGTGTAGTCTTTACGATTAATTGAAGTGAGACAGGAATTCCGGTTTCATTAAAATTGTTTATTCATATTATTATTGACACCGGACACTATAAATAACGTCAGGTAGAAGTTACAACATTACTAATAATAAATACATAAGAAATAAGCATCCTAGATATATTATGAATGGGGATAAAATAATATTATATCATAGGTTGAGGGCGAGAAAAATTTTATCCTCCATGTTGTTTGGGCCATTTGATATCCAATATTGAGTGTTTTTCAGTAAAGAGGGTGTAAAATCTTGGGTGCAGAATTATACAAGAATACTACATACTTTATGTGTATGTGTAAGATGTAATCGTACTGTTTTTGTTAAATGTCTTTGTTAAATTTTATAGACTTGTAATTATAAAGAGAAATAGACGTCCGTTAATTGGATTAGAAGAAAGGCTTAATTAATAAAGCGGTAACGCCACTTTCTTGAAGTTTGCGAGACATAAAGACGTTTCACTAACCGCGGACATATACTTAACTAGATACAGATACCATTTTTTTTTGATGATAATTAGTATTACATTTTTTTTTGATGATAATTAGTATAATCATCATCATCATCATCCGATGGACGTTCAGTGCACGACATATTGACCCAACATCCATTAATAAATACTCTTCAATGGACTTCAAAACACCACGGTTTCGACTCTCACCAGCGGCCAGCATCAAGCGGCTCACTGGAACCCGGTTAACGTCGTCGGTCCATCAAGTCGCTGGACGACCAACAGTGTTTTTTAGTGCGGGGTTGGCATTTATTTTACTTTTTTTTCTTTTAGGTTAACAAACAGTAAACGATAATATTAAATTTCAAACCGTTAACCGCAGATTAATTACTAAACAAGAAAAGTGAAATATTGAAAGTGACGTGACATTGAAAATTCAAGCTACTTTTACAGTTTATTTTTACATTTTTAGTGACAATTGTTTTTTGAATTTGATTGGACGAGTATCACAATATAAATCTACATGAGTGTAACTATCATTATAGCTTCGCATTAATGCATATTATTGGCGAACGCTTTCCAGAGTTAGTACGGCATTTACCTATAGCAAACAATGGTTTTCTAATTCGCATTTGTGCTAGACGTGGAACTCTATAATATAGTTTATTATTAATAGTTAGTTAATAATTTTACTTTGCATAATACAAATTAAAACTGGAATGTAAGACCAGATACGAGTAGAAGTCTTTTATATAAATCTTTGGATAATTTGACACAAGCGCTTGGAAGCACTTTTCCGAGGAAATCAAACACTCGACAATTTATCTCTTTTGATCGCAAAATGCTAGAGAAGCCACAGCCACAAGAGGCAAGGTCGCATGCCACGCATTTTTTGATATGTTGAAAATTCTAATCCCGCCACAGGACCTCTTGTCACTAAATAGAATACAGCCGTTCCTTTTTTTGCCATTATAATAATTTTTAGTTATTAACTAGCGGACCTGGTCAAGCTTCGCTTTGACTTATGTGCACTTCTTCCCTATCCCTTACACTACCCTACTCCTAACCCTACTCCTACCCCTATCCTACTCCTACCCTGCCCTACTTAAATTAAAGTTTCTATTTTGGGAAATAGAAATTTTAATTTACTAAAATTAAGTTATGATGCACGCGAAAATTTTAATCATTTGTCAGTATTTCAGAACGCACGTATAATTGTCAATCATTACTTAAACAGTATTTGACATGATGGACAACAAATGTCTGAAAGGTGTTAAAGAAAGTAACATTTATGGGAAATTATTCATCTTTCATAATTATTTATTCGTTGAGATTTCATTGTTATTAAGACGTATTCAGCTATTCTTGGTGGAGACAAATCCAACGAATCTCGAGTTATAAGTGTTGTAACAAACCCGACCTTCTTTTATATATATAGATGCCTTTTTATTATCATCATCATCATCATCATGTCAGATGGACGTCCACTGCCAGACATAAGCCTTTTGTAGTGACTACCAAACATTATGAACCTGAATCGCCTGCATACAGCGAAATCTTGCGATTTGTTTGATGTCGTCAGTCCACCTGGTGGGGAGTTGACCAACAGTGCGCTTTCTAAGTGCGGGGTTGCTATTCCAGCACTATTGGACCCCGATGTCTATCGTCTCTTCGAACTTTGTGTCCTGCCCATTGCCACTTCAGCTTCGTGACTCGTTGAGCTATGTGACTTTGATTCTTCTACTGATCTCCTCATGTCTGCTGCTGAGCATAGTTCGTTCCATCGCCCGCTGTGTGACTCTGAGCCTTCTTATAAGCCCACACTAAGTCTCGGAATCATAGCTTTCTCAAGGATATATATAAATATATCTAACGTAGATAAATTTATTTAAATCTTTCCGACTTTGAATACGAGTAGGTAATAAAGACACAAAAAATAATAATAATATTTTTTCATTTTTACCTTTGCTTTGACGATAATCCAAAGTCCAAACAACCATTTTATATTAACAGAATTTCCTCTCGACCTCTAACTTTAGCGAGCTTTTATACGTCGATCTTAACTTCTATTGTAAACTTAATAAAAACTTTATAGCTCGAACATGTGCTCGAAACATTTTATGTTTTTTGACATTATGGCGCACTTACTTGTGTAACGTAACGTGACGTAGATACACAACGTTACAAAGTAAAACCGGTCGGCTTTCGGATAAGTACGGCTGCGAACGGGAAAACTTTTGATCCGCCATATCCTTTGCACCATTTGACTCCGTGTTTTACGAGCGTATTTCAATAAAAACGAATTCTAATATAAAAACTTTAGGGTAAATTGATAGAGTAGCTACAGTAAGTTTTTTTATTATAATGTCCAGTTTTATGGGACATCCTAATTAATACCATTTTTATAACTTTTAAAATAATATTGAAATTTACCACCATTGATACACATAAAGTGCTGGAATGGCAACCCCGCACTAGTAAGCGCAGTATTGGTCGACCCCCCACCAGGTGGACTGACGACATCAAGCGAGTCGTAGGGATTCGCTGGATGCAGGTGGCTCAGTATCGTGATGTTTGGAAGTCCCTACTTTGTTTTGCAGTGGACGTCCATCGGCTGATATGATGATGATGATGATGACACATAAAGTCAAAATCTACCTACGCTCTAGTAACTTCTCGTTTATTTAATGTTTGTAATTAATTATAACTTTAATGAGACATTTTAATTTTTTTTAGCTGCGTGGCAGCCCTTCCTAGAACACGGTAATACTTCAAGTGTCTATATGAAAATTTTGATTCATATATATTTTGTACGCTCTACAATACATACATTTACATACATACATTTACATTTTTTATTTGTTACCAATCGTATTTGTATTTACATTTTTTATTTAGATATTGATCAAAACAGTGAAAAATATAGGTAGAAAAATTTGCTTTTTTATTGTAAACTGAATTTGAAGTTAAGCATTTTTAGGTCAAATCATATTCACGTCATGTCAATTCAGCTTTCTCGGTTCATTTGCATTGCAAAAGTAACGACTGTAGTAATAGCATAAATTGTCAAACTTCTAGCATTTACAAAATACCGTAAATCTGGCCATCTCAGAAGAGAAGCTATCTTATTCAGAAGCCAACTCGTTCTTAAATAAATACAATCTCTCAAAGTACGGATAACGTAGATTCAATAGTTTTTTTTCTATATTGCTTCTATCTCCTGCGATGTCATTGAAATCGGTTTATAAAAGAAACTCAATCGCTATGAATTCCATTTTATTGAAACACCCTCATAAAATTGCGTGTCAAATGGCCCAAAGAATACGCAGGGCTGGAACTTTTTTCGTTCGCGACCGTACTTATCCTATATAATGTTTCAGATGGGGTATTTATTTCGCAACTGAATGCTTATTTATTTAGTATCGATGGCCGTTTTGCTCCTAACTTTTAGATGTCGTAGGTATATTCCAACGCTACGGTATTTTTAATATTAAAATTTAATTTAAAATTAAGTGTGTGTTTGGTAATAAATAAAATAATAAATTTAAATTACGAGTATATAACGGTTTATTTTTCTTTTTAACATATTACACAAGCTGAACTGGTAAACGTAAATCTGTTCTAATGGCCTATAAGTATCTTTCAAACAAAAGTACTAAATTCATGGTAGTATTATAGGATTGAAAAGTGATTACAAATATAAGAAAACTAATGTCGAACAAAGGTTCATTCACAACATTTATCAGAACAACTTAATTGACAAATCAAACTGTAACCAAAATAAGACCCTAGAACGGCAGAGAATGAACTTGAGTGAAGTCACGCACTTGTAAACGATGTGTGTAGGGTTCTCTCACTCAAGTCACTCTCCCCGCCTATCCCAAGTAACCCCTAAAGAATTACACAACAAGCGATGTGGACGGCTCGAATGCCACGAGCACACTGAAGCCAACACGAGATCGAGCGACGTCATATCCGTCACAGACTACTATTTCCTACACTATTTATTAAAAACATGTAAATTTAAAAGCGGCCAACACGGCGATATATTTTTTTTTATTTTTATTTATTCTATATAAGTTAGCCCTTGACTACAATCTCACCTGATGGTAAGTGATGATGCAGTCTAAGATGGAAGCGGGCTAACTTGTTAGGAGGAGGATGAAAATCCACACCCCTTTCGGTTTCTACACGGCATCGTACCGGAAATAAATCGCTTGGCGGTACGTCTTTGCCGGTAGGGTGGTAACTAGCCACGGCCGAAGCCTCCCACCAGCCAGACCTGGACAAATTAAGAAAATCTCAATCTGCCCAGCCGAGGATCGAACCCGGGGCCTCCGTTTTGTAAATCCACCGCGCATACCATTGCGCCACGGAGCTCGTCGAATAACAGCGATAACAGTAGTGTTCTTTATAACCGCAAATACGTATCCGTCACGAGGCTAGGTAGAAAGCAACTAATTTCCATGCCTAGTAGGCATAGTTAGTATTCAATATTTAGGACAGCATCACACAGCATCGTTACTTAACACTAAGTGAGATTATATTCAATCTTTATGTTAACTATGAAGAAAAAACGTATACTAAGTAGCTAAGTGTAGTTTTAAAAAGTATTGTTATTGTTACGTTTAATTCTAAATGTATGCTCAAAGAATGTGATTTCAAATGATATCATAAGATATTAACATTTCAATGAATATCTCACAAAAATGTACAATGCGACGGTATATTAAAACATAAACATGCTGATTAAATCTCAGACAAAATCCTAGACATTTAAACAGAGAATGCTCGGTTTATTTCATCAAATCTCGAAAAATAAGCGGAGTTTAAAGAAGTAAGAAGGGCGAAAAATGGAGCTGCAGGATTTTGACACTTATTGCCGTTGCAATAAAGGAGATTGCCCGTTTGACGGCAGCTTTCTCAAATTGAGTGTCGTTACATTCTATAGCCAGAATAAAATTCTCATTACGGCGGGAAGGCTAAGGAAGACACGCGTTATTTTTTTAATAAAGTATGAACTCGAATAAGATATGCAAGGAACGGCTTAATATGTCGTCCTTATAAAAAGTAGCATACTCTTTTTGACAGAATTAAGAAAACAGGTGGTACTCAATATGTATATACTTATATGCTATGAACAGGCGGAAGATATCCGTTTAACTTTGACTTTCATTAACAAAAAAATCACGTGTGCCTGAAGAATTTCGAAGAATCAAGATTAAGGTATTGTCATAATCTGATTCTTATCAGAATTTTCTCAATAATTCAAAGTGGCTATTAGCTATAGCCACTTTGAATTATTGGGCAACATTTGTTAACAATTTTTTATCTATTGGGAATAGTGCTTTGTAGTGGATGTATATATTGTTATGTTATAGCTCCATTTAGCTATTTTTTAGTTATTTAGGTAGCTTGTCTGCGAAAATTCATTATAATCAGTTGTTGTGGTTTATTTATTTGCATTTAGAATGTTTTTTTTATTTAAATAGGCTCGCGTTTGATCATGATCTGATGGTAAGTGTACATATAGTCTAAGATGGGACACACTTGCCTAGAAGGTGCCTATTCACTCTCGTTTTGAAGATACCCAAGATAAAATTTAGGACACACAGACTTTGGAAGGGTATTTTAAGCCCCAGCCGTGCGTATGAGAAAAGAAGACGCAAAGCGTTTTTTAAGAGTCCTAGGACATCTACAACAGGGATGAAAACCCACTGATGTCTTGCGATGCGATGGTAAAAAGGCGAAGGTAGTACGACGTCAAATAGCTCCTGAGCACACTTTTAAAAATATATCCTATAAAACACTAAGAAACTGGCAACTTTCCGCGAATGTTCAAGGGTTTGGAGTTTTGTAAAAAGTGGTGAATGTTTGTCAAGAAGTCAGGATTTTATAAGGTAAACTTTTTATGCGATATAAAGGCAATGTTAGGTATGTTTCCAATACAATGCTGTCTCAGTTTCCAACACTACAAAGTTAGCTGGATCAAATAAATGGCTGAGAGTTTTAGCCGACTAGCTTACGTCTTAGCCGGACAAGTCCCTCCTCAAGGAATGTTACCTTCACTTTCGGAGATTCTTTTACGTGGTTTTCTGTGAAAACCTTATCTAATAACTGCTATTACATACGAGTGTGTCTGCTTATTACATACTAGCAGACGCCTCGCAGTTTCACCGCGTCTATATTATATTAATTCTCTCTCATTAATTTTTATTAATACAAAATATAATACAAAACACTATTAAAAATGTAGAAAAAATCAACCCCGCCGCTGCGAGACATTTGAGTTCCCAAGCAATCGGTGGTCAGATCTCCAGAATGACGAACCTCTTCAGAATACGCGCCTTCTCAAGAATCACGGCCTTCTGTATCCTTACTCTTGATCCAGCAGTTAAGCTAAAGCTTCTTAATGCTTTGTTTTTGGTTTTTTTTGTTGTCGGTCGAAGCTTTTCGCCATATTAATATTATTATGAAGACTGGTTTGATTGATTGCTTGTTTGGCTGATGCTACTGGACCGACGACTCTTTCACCAATAGATAGCTCGGGAGATGACATCAAGTTATCAGGATTATCAGGGAAAATAAGATAAGCTATATTCTCCCCGTATTTGCGGAAATGGTCACTACAAGTGAAACCGCAGGCCGTCCGATAGTAAGTACAAATTTTATTTTCCTGAACCACTGAGCTATCATGACACGCTACGAATACAACTGAAGCAAAAGACAAAAAAGAATTTTCCATTGTTCGCTCCTCGAATCTAGCACACGGAAAATTCCATTTCCCATCGAATTTTTTGTCCAAATGCCAGGATATTATATTGAGAATTCTTTTATTTCTTAACTCCACAAAATGATGGTAATAAATAAAAAATCAACATGAAACGTTTTCTCTGTCGACAGTACGGATCGCGTGCGAGTATGTAGGTTTACGAAAACTGTTGCCTAACTCGCTATGTTTGGATTACGCCCTTGTGGAAATATATTTTTGATAATAACTAGTTTTTTTTTACTATTTTTTTACTTACTTCATAAATACTTTTACTAGTGGACGCCCGCGGCTTCGTCCGCGTAAAAATCGGTGAAAACTCATTTTTCTTATTTCCCTATCTATGTTTCTACACACACCATAATATACTCATACACACACACCCATTAAAAATGTGTTATTTACCATATTTCACTAACGTCAATTTTTATTTTCGCGTGTTTTTTAAAATTATATTAATAAATTAATTAACATGAACCAAGTTTAGAGTCGTGATAGACTAGTGGATGCTACTACAAACGATTTTACAGTGCATTTAAATAGTAATAGAGCCAATGATCATTTTATACTATAGATAGGACTTCCCTACAAAATCACCGCAAAAAGTGATCCTAATTTAGCTACGCTACAGAGCGTACACATGCACAATTTTGTCTTTAATTCCATTATATATTTAAGTTTATATAGTTTATACACTACCTGAACACACAACTCGACATTGTAGACGATATTTAGGTATTATTTGTTTAAATAATTGTTGTTTAATAAGCGACTAAATGAAATTAAGTCAATTTTCCACATTTGTCCGCCTCAGATTTGATGCGCTAGTGCCACATCTCTAGTGTAAAATATCATTGAGTAGAGCTATTTGCGATGTGCTATCGTCATGCTAGTTTCAGAAACCAAGCTTAATAAAATGTCAAATCATCTAACTGTCAAAGCACAAAGTGTAGATTTTGACACTTCAAACTCAAAAACAAGCCTCTCAAACAAACGTCCATATAAATTAATTTCCCTCGCGTAGTGTGCCATAATACGTGGGTAGTATTTAAGCTTGGCAAACTCCGCTTCACGTTGATTACATAAAACTTTACGGTGTTTCATTTCGTTTGCCTCGCTTCAGATGTACGTTTCAAAATGTTTGGGGTAATGACGTTTTCTTTGAATGTATTCAGCTGACGACATCTTCAAATTGACGACAGATCAGTAAATGGCAACAAAACTGTAAGCATTATTCAGTCTCCGTGATGCAGGTATAACATTGTCAATGATATGGTATGAAGGACTGATTAACATTGAAGTTGAGAACTTAAGCCTCCATTCGCATGAGCGTTTTTTAACGGGCGTTAAAAAAGCGTTCGTGCGAATAGGGGATAAATATACCGCCATTCGTCGGTCGCCAGAGCCTCGTCGGTCCATCTGCAGGGTGCACCACGAGCAGGTGAGGTTGGCAGTTGGGGAGACTGACTGGTACTAGCCTCCCTCTTACACCTCAGTAGCGTTTCTCAACAGGTGGGCCTGAAAATGAACATGGCCAAAACAATAATGTGTAATGCTCATGTATCGCTACAGCCAGCTCTAGTTGAGAACGCTGCACTCGAAATTGTAGACGAATACGTATACCTAGAACATATGATCCAGTTAGGTAGGTCCAATTTCGAGAAAGAGGTGAACTGCATTTCGGGAAACTTCGCGACATATTTTCGTCCGAAATTCCTCAATGCCTGAAGACAAAAGTCTTCGAACAGTGCGTGTTGCCAGTGATGATCTATGGTTCCGAGACTTGGTCGCTAACTATGGGCCTTATAAGAAGGCTCAGAGTCACACAGCGGGCAATGGAACGAGCTATGTCAGGAGTATCTTTGCGTGATCGAATCATCATCGAGGAGATCCGCTGAAGAACCAAAGTCACCGACATAGCTCAAAGAGTTGCGAAGCTGAAGTGGCAATGGGCGGGCACATAGTTCGAAGAGTCGATGGACGTAGGGGTCCCAAAGTGCTGGAATAACGACCCCGCACTAGTAAGCGCAGTGTTGGCCGACCCCACCCCCAGGTGGACTGACGACATCATCGACTGACGAAATAAACATGCTCATTATTAGCAGTGTTGCGATACACATGCTAATAAGTAGCAACTGCTCAATAGTAGCATTCTTTCGTGCTTAAATGAGCATGTGTAACAGTACTTTTAAATTTTTTAAGCAATATTTAACGGCCGGATATAACATAAACATCGCTCGATGTCACTGTCAGAAAATATTTTGATCGAAGTGTTAGCAAATATTTAATAGAATATTTTCTTATTTAACTCGAGTGAGAGTAAACACGCTATGAAAATCGTCGCGTCATCGTACTTACGCGTGCAGGTACTCGGAGAGCACTTTAGATAGATTGGATCAGAATGGGGGAACATTCGTATGACGAGTTTTCGTCGATTTTCCATTCCTGAGATATTCAATGGGCTTGACGAGCACGTTTGGCAGGTGATTTTGTTTGCTTGATATTATTTGTACACTAGCGCCTGCCATCCTGTCGTTCCCCGATTTTTTGAAGTAACAACGTCTTATAATTCGATGGAAACGGCTGCACACTCGAAAAAAGATGACGTCACGCGTCGTTCCCTCGCTCTAGGGTTGCAAACTTTTTTTACAAGAAATAAAGTATATTCTGGTGTCAATATACAAGTATTTACAGACTTACAGCTGGGTATCTCGAATTCCGAGATTCTTAACTAATTTAAGCTTAAATGACTGGACTATTACTGCAACAGATGGGTCTTCAAACACAACTATGACTTATGCTAGCTAAAGTTTGTAGATAACCATAAGTACAAAACGTCTCCGACAATTCTCGACCGTTTGTTCAGCGTAAACCATGCCTAAAACAACAAACCTTATTTTCTCCCAACAATCTTAATTTAACGAGCAAAGTTGAAGCGCCAAACTCCGAAGTAATATACTGGAAGTACTTCGCCGTTGGAGTTGTCATTCGATAAACAGGCATTGGAATTCACTTAAAGCCTTCGCCAAACCTTTCCTTCATAAAACCCGTAGCTTTGGCGCACGGCACTTCAACGGTACTCAATAGATTGAATCCAGATCGGAAATACGGTGTCGAGTGCGGAATCACTTTGGTATATCCAGAAATCCAGTTTTCCGGGAACGGTTAAATTCACACCTCCGATATTCGCTGGATAAACCTAGAATGTAAATAAAGTTATATCGATATTTTAAATGCGAAACTAACACTAGTTTATACAATAAGAATGTTGTAGCAAATGAAATAGTTATTAACAATGTAATTAATTCAAAAATAAATCTAAACTAAAAATTTGCGACCTAGAAAAATTATTCAAAACACAGATTCCAATGAAAAAGAATTGCATATTTTACAAACCATTACATAATCACTGAATTAATTGTAGTTTAAGAAATAATAATAAAACATTGCTTATAAAAATAACATAAAGAAACATAAACAGTAGGTTAAAAAACCAATAACGATTATACGAAAGAAAATTTTTGAAACCAATTTCGCGGAAGACTAATCCTTTTTCCAATGAAGTAATCCGATATCAGGGAACGAGGAACAATTAAATCGAGAAATGCTCATTTAAAGAAAAAAATCTAAACAAAGCCCTTGCGGCCTGCTCGGTTAATCATCACTAATTAAGAGAACAAACGGAAAGACGTAGGGTAGATTATTCCTTCTTAAAAGGTTAATTACTTTCGCCTTAAAGGATTGACTGCAAATCCGGTTTATATATTTACTAGCTGACGCCGCACGGTTTTACCCACGTGGTTTCTGTTCCCGTAGGAATACGGAGATAGTATATAGCCTATAGCCTTCCTCAATAAATAGGCTATCTAACACTGAAATAATTTTTCAAATGCGACCATTAGTCTTGATATTACCGCGTTTAAACAAACAAACAAACTTTTCTTTATATTATTATTTGTTCAAATTTATATTATTTGTACAGATTTTGTGTTTAGACAGTTGAGACTGTAATTATTTATCGCTCTCTTCTTGTAGAACTGTAATTTTTTGTTTGCTTGCTTGTTACGAATAGGCCCCGAAACTAGGTACTGTATAGATTTTAAAAAATATTTCATCAATGGAAAGATACATTTTCCGAAATTGTATGGATGTTTATTAGTTTTAAACGCTATTATATTAATACATTTAATTTCAGAAACGGATTAATACATAGGCTACTTTTCATTTCGGAAAAATCAATGGTTCTCACGGGATTTGTGAAAAACCCACGCGAACGAAGTAGGCTATATTTTTATAGCTGTAATCCCACGAGAATGGGAACTACGCAAGTGAAACCACGAGGTGTCAGCTAGTATAAAAATAAAGCTCGCTGCATATATATAACGTTTGTAATATTGAACTGTTCACCACGTAGAATATTAATTTTGGAAAATATTGTTCATAGAAGCAACATAATAATATAAGCTTCGCATCATTCAGATGGATACTGGACGAGACGGGAATATCGTTCGTAGAGCATATAAGGAACATAATATAATAGTCATTATAACCTCGTTATTGGTACAAGTTGGGAGGTGGGGAGTTTATCAAAAGTTTTTTTTTTTTACTGTTGATTAATTAATAGTTATACAACTTAACAGCCACGATGTCCTACAAATTGCATGGTACATTATCTCGTTCCGACGCTCAGAAATTTTCATTTCCTTGTAACTCAGCTACCAGACTCAAGAGCTTTTGTAAATAAAAAAGTTGATCGTCTCATCCAGATGAAGCTACTCATGAAAAAATAACTTGATAGTAATCAGTTGTAAAAACGTTCTACGAATCCCGAACTAAAGCTTTGTTTAGAAAAACCCAATATCATACATATAAAGAAAAAAACAATATCTTACTAATTCAAATTCAGATTCGCGTAATGTACCCTTTATTTACCCGTCTGAATATTTAATGAGAGGAAAATATTACAGGAATCCGAGGAGAACGCAGACATTTCTAAATTCAAACACGCAGACATCAGACGAATGTCCGGCGTCCTTAATAAAATATTCCACGAGTGCCGCCGTACTAAATGCCATACCGTTTACCTGCACAACCATAACCTAGAAGTAAGGGAAGGGTTAACCTTTAGGTACTTATTTATTAAGACGTAGTTTCATTATTGCTTAATATTTTTTTAACCATTCGCTGCCCGCGAGTATTTATCGAAAAGCCCGTCTGCGTTGAAGAAGCCGACAGCCAGGGAATGCGGTTTTAATCTACCTACTCATAAAAAAATCTACTAATAAAAAAATCTTTATATTCCTCTATCGCGCGGAGCATGATACTGTGCTCGCCCATTGACCTTAGTTTACTTTATATTTTTTTACATGTCACGTAACGGATACGATGGGCGACCGGTCGTCCATTTAGGAGTCAAGAGGTTAACAACGCCAGCCCGCGGTTACCATACCATAAGCTACGCATCTTTTTTTAAATCGTGCATTATTGGCAGAGTGGCCGTGGTCATTGAGTGCTTTCTGCGTGTAATGCTTTTCCACTTTTGGCGATTATGCACTATGGGGACATTTCTTTAAGGATGATTGAGTTGCTTGCCTTGACTAAATGGGTTCAGTTTTGGAGATCTCCCATTGATTTTTCTTCCCTTTAGCTACATTTTATTCATTACGCAGACAATCCCGCGTAGATAGGTGTAATCTTAACATGAAGTTGGCCAGCGAGTTTGTGGCTGGGCCGGCCAGCCCAAATCATCATCATCATCAAGGAGGTTTTTTTTTATTTTATTTATTCTTTACAAGTTAGCCCTTGACTACAATCTCACCTGATGGTAAGTGATGATGTAATCTAAGATGAAAGCGGGGTAACTTGTTAGGAGGAGGATGAAAATCCACAGCCCTTTCGGTTTCTACACGGCATCGTACCGGAACCCTAAATCGCTTGGCGGTACGTCTTTGCCGGTAGGGTGGTAGCTAGCCACGGCCGAAGCCTCCCACCAGCCAGACCTGGGCCAATTAAGAAAAACTCAATCGGCCCAGCCGGGGATGGAACCCAGGTCCTCTGTCTTGTAAATCCATACCACCACGCATAACACTGCGCCAAGGAGGCCGTTGAATTGTCGTCGGTCTATGGGCGGTCGAAGTCGCGGGCGTCCGTTAGTTTAGTAGAAAATAATTCTGTGTTGGGGGAAGCTATGACTATAGTTCAGTGGACGAGTATTCAACTCATTACCTCTTGGTGATTGAGTCATGTCCATTTACCGTGATACCGAGACTACTAAATTATTTTCATTACCGTGCCAATAGCCGTTCTCCCCCGTGCTCCGTACTTTATTGCTCTTTCTTTACAAAAATAACTCTGCTGTTACAAATGTTTCTCTATTTTCCTCAAAAGTTACATCGGTGGACAGTTTACACAAGGGGCAATAAAAATATAGTGAATTTTATTACACAACAACAATAGAAGTCTCTGTAGTGAGCCGGCAGATAAATAATATGGTTTCATCCAACTATGTGGGAATATGCTAGCAAATATTTATAATATGTTTTACTTTGTTGTGTTTAATGTCACACAACAGTGTTGAGTTATAAATGTTATTTTTGTTGCTTAAATGTTTTATTATTACTATTGTTTGCAGATATAATGTTATGCTTACTTTTTTGCAGAAAAATAAGAAGTATAATAGTTTTATCATGATGTATATCTAAAATATCTCCATTTTTAAAGTCGCATATAAAGGCGATATCTAAGAATTGGATTATCCTGTCTTTATAGTAGGTAGCTATGGGGCTTTCTTTCTAAAATCAGCTTGACATTGTTAATTACTTACATGCTTAGCTTATTTACATTTTATAGAAGTTTCTTTTACAGATTCCAGAAAACCAAGTAGATTACACAATACATGTCTTTATACAGGAATATATTTACTTAATATTTGAGGTAAAGTTTGAGGGTTTGTAGGAGGTAATCTCTGATCCAGAGATACCTACTGAATAAACCTATTTTAAAAATTCTTTTACTACTAGAAAGTCACGTTATTTTTGAGTGTCATACTCATCCATATTTACTAATATTATAAATGTGGAAGTGTGCGTGTCTGTCGGTCTATCTATTTGTTTGTCCGTCTTTCACGGCAAGACGGAACGACGAATTGACATGTTTTTTTTTAAGTAGAGATAATTTAAAGGATGAACAGTAACATAGGCTACTTTTTATATCTTTCTAACCCCCCATTTCCCTAAAATGGGAGATGGGAGTTTGTATGGAGCATTTGTAGCGTAGGGTAAACTTACCATACCGCACATTGGCAAGAAGCGCACATAAGTCAAAGCGAAGCTTGATCGGGTCCGCTAGTAGGCTATATTTTATCTGCAAATTCTCACTGGAACAGGAACTAGGCGAGTGAAACAGCAAGGCGTCGGCTAGGACATTTATATAAAGAAGTTTCTTTTACAGAACGGATTTGAATATAGTCCACTAGCGGACGCCCGCGACTTCGTCCGCGTGAAGATCTATGTAGACTTTCAAATACCCCTACCCTACCCTACTCAACCCTACCCTACCCTTTTGTAGATATTTATTAGATCTACAATTAATTAGAACATTTTATGGTTCTATCTTTTATAACTTAGGCGCAAAATAAGTAACTTTTCTGGTTGATTTTTTACACCTTTTGCCAAAAAAACCCAAATATCTTACGGAAACTTATTTTTTTCCAAAATAAATGTTAGTTAGCCTATGTTACTTGTGGTTAGTGTAGCTTACGAATGGTAAAATAATTTTTAAAAGTGGTCCAGTAGTTTTTGAGCCTATTCATTACAATCAAACAAACAAACAAACATACAAACAAAGGTTTCCTCTTTATAATATTAGTATAGATAAATCAAATAGGTTACACACTAAAGTAGGTACAGGAATCAATAATATAAACAATTCACAACAATACTTCAGGATTCAAAGATTCATATTATCCGTACCGGGACATCCATAAATTGCATTGCATTTTCATGAGGCCCAATATCGGATGGTATGAATCGTTGATTTAATTATTGTGATAGCACTCTACGCCGTTTTTGAATTAATTCTTTCAATGCATATTTATTTACTAAGAACTTGACATCGTGGAATTCGTGTAATTGTTTTCTAGTGTCCGATTTCCTAATATATACTAAAGCTTGTGTTGACCTGAGGCACGATTTCTTAACACATACCTTTACCTTTCAGTCAGTCCAAAAACATAGAACATTAAAATTAAAAAAATAAAAGAAAAATATTTTCTGTCTTTTAACTTCTGTCTGTTAATTTTCTAACAGTAAGTATTTGAGCTAAACTGCGAATGAAAGGATGGACATGGCGAAACTAATAAATATGTTGTCTGTAATTAACCCAGTGTAGGTAACTTATTCTTACTAAAACATGATTGATGGCCACCCTAAGTCGTAATATGGGAACAGCTTTGTTGCATTGTTATCGCGTTCCGCTTGTCTGTGCAGTTGTAGCGAGCGGGCGTCAGGCAGGTGTGAATTTATTCAGTCAACAAAGCAACTATGTAGTATGTTTTACGTACGTACAGTTACTAAGGAATGAAAGAGGTAATAAAATTTTACTTTTATTATTTTGATAGGTACTCGTTTATGCATTTACTAAATTTTCCCGACTTTTTTTTTAATTAGCATTAAGTCTTTAATTTTAAATTATTGTACGCGACACTTTTGTCGTAAGAGACAATTTCAGTACAAGTAATATTTTCAAAGGCTATTTAAAATTACTTTTACTAATCATAACGATTTTGGGGGAAGGGAAAATGGGTTGATACCAATTGCTCAGTTTATCGTTAGTAAAACTTTTTTTTTAATTTTAGTGTAGTACCTAGAGTAACATCTTTATGCTAAGTGTAGAAGGATTTGATATTTTGTAGCGCAAGCGACATTACTCTAATAGTATTTTAAAATTAAGTATAAAAAAAGCATTTTATTATTATAAACGAAATCACAGATGATCAAATTTATAATTCTATGTTAAGTTTCATTGTAATAGAGCTAAAATGTTCTATTGTAAAATTTGGTCTTTGTCGGTTACGGTAATCAATCATAACAGTCGGGTATTTTAATTATTTTTTTATTAAGTATATTGTTTATTTTCAAAAATCCAGGTTTTAATTTTACAAATAACACAAGTACAATTTGAAATTAAAAATTAAAAAAAATCACAATATTTTTTTTTGTTTCATATACAAAAATATTTTCACGCAACAATCTCACTTATTTATCGGTTCACTTTTGTTATCCCAGAATGTAAATCAAATCAGCGACCTTTATGAAAGCATCGTAATTAAATATACGGGACCTTTAATTATGATACGTGGGACGTTAGTTAACGGGATTTTTTCGGGAAAATAGGTTATTTTCATTTAAGAAGATTACAATTTCAAAGGGACGTAGATACCTATTTACTTAATTTACTTCATGATATTATCATAAATTTAATTAAGACAAGATATTCTTAGGTACGGTATATTTAACGAATTTTTTATACAATATATTTCTTTTGATAAAGCGTTTTTTTTTTCAACACGATAAACTTTCGTTTAACTTGGTAGGTACTTATTTTTTCTTTCAATAATTCTTTGTTTGACATTCCAATGCGTTAATAAGGATTTTAATAATATAACCTTTTTGATTATAAGTTTTACTCTGTACTATTAAAAATCGGTCTTTTTCATATACATTTTTTGAAATCTCACAGCAAAGTTTGAAATAGCGCGTTTAAAACAACGGTTTTAAACGCGCTTGGTTCCAAGCATCATTTGTATTCATTTTATATATAAAAGAACAGAATAAATATCTTCAGAATACCGATAACAATACGATTTAAAATGTGCAAATGCTTGTAGACAACTCGTCGGGAACGTTTGAACTTTTGCAGTACAAATGAAAGCTCGATACTATTTGCACGAGAGAGCTTTTCAAAGCTATGACAACAGACTATTAGAAACAGAGACTTTTTAATCGTTCAAGTGTTGAGAAGTGCCTTAGACATAAAAGAATTATTAACATAAACATACTCATAGCTTAATAAGAACATTAATTAGTAAGACTATCTTGAAATTGATGTTGCTGTAAAATTAATCTTTTATATTTATCTCATTTAAACTACTCCGAAAGGTTGTTTGTTGTTCAACCCATATTCGGCTCACTGCTGAGCTCGAGTCTCCTCTCAGAATGAGAGGGGTTAGGCCAATAGTCCACCACGCTGGCCCAATGCAGATTGGCAGACTTCACACACGTAGAATTCTCTGGTATGCAGGTTTCCTCACGATGTTTTTCCTTCACCGTTTGAGACACGTGACATTTAATTTCTTAAAATGCACACAACTGAAAAGTTGGAGGTGCATGCATGCCCCGGACCGGATTCGAACTCACACCCTCCGCAATCGGGGGCAGAGGTCATATCTACTGGGCTATCACGGCTCCGAAAGGTTAGATGGATAGATTTATGAATGATGTATGAATATGATGTAGGCTACTTTATATCTCAGTACTTCTTAAGCTCATCGAAGAACAAGAATATAACTTGAGAAGTATTACAATTTGACAAAGCTCCTTAGAATAAAGATTATATAAAAAAAAGTATTTGGTAAAGAGATAGGAGAATAATTGGTGATGAACTAATGAAGCAGTTGAAATTGCAAACTTTGCAACACCGTTGTAATGTCGCATGGTTAGTTTTTACTGGAGTTTAAGACATGTAGACCTCATCATGGATTTCCATCAGTTGTCAATCGTAAACTTATACCTACTTTAAAAAGTAAATTCCCACTCTTCAATACAAATATACAGACAATTTTACAAACGTCTCAGTGTTTGATACGTTACGCAAAGGAATAGACGACATTATAACATACACAGAGTGCCTAGTGGGAGTTTTCAATGTTTTTATACTGTGACGATCGCGTAAACGTAAACGCGAATTTCTAAGGAATTGAAACAGTTATACAGTAGTGCCACTAGATGGCGCTGTTTCAATTCCTTAGATATTCGCGTTTACGGTTACGCGATTGTCACAGTATGAAAACATTGAAAACTGCCAGTAGGCATTCAGAAGTATAATTATTGTGATGAATGATAATGTTTTCTTGACTAGAGAATTTAAAAATATATGTGCGAGAACACGCATTTTATAAATTTAAGGAAAATTAACTAAACTTTAAAGTGATGTGATTTTCATGACATGAATTTATTTCGCTTCGCTAACGAAACCTATCGAACGCCTCAAACTTTGAGATCTCGTGCTTGAGCTTGTACTTCAAAGTTGATAACTTCACAAGTTCCTTGCTGTCACTTATCTACTTCCTTCAAATATAAGTTCTTCAGCGATGTAGTTAAGAAGGTCCTTTATGACAAAAGAGACCCGGATTACCTTTGGAATTCAACACCTCTTAACAGAAGATCCATCAAGATTGTTTAAGAATTTATGGTTAACTAGCAAATTCCAGCGACTGCAAAAATAAGAAGTTTTATCCCGCGGGAACTTTACTTTTCTGGTATAAAAAGAAGACTATTTACCTTAGCATATAATCGATTTTCATACTATTTAGTGTCCAGTCAACTATATTGTGTATAGGTTGTGAAGTTTACCTAATAGAACACATCACAGACAAACATTTAAATTTTTAAATAATTAAAAGTACAGAGAGCTCCGATAGTAAACGTATACAAAACAATAGTTAAAAATACAAATACCTTGTCATAACAATAAAGTAAATAAAAGAAAATGGAGTAAATAAACTTCTTACTGTAACAATAAATTAAAACAAGTAAAGGATTGCAATTACTATGTCAGGAATAAATCAAGTAGAAAAGGACAGGTTCAACTAGAAAAATAAATAAAACAAAGTTTAAGGTTACAAATACCATGTAAGTATGTATGTAAAACTGCTCGCATGTATAAAAGTGATTTCAGACTAGCGTATTTTTTGCGCGTATACGGTCGTTGCAGCATACGCGCTTAGACGCGCGCTACATTATACGCGCTTCAAAAAGCCGGACTCGCGTAAACGGTCATATTTCGGCGTGTTCGCTCGAACCGGTGGTGTCGTGTCGGTATCTCTGGGAGATGTATCTCGTGACTCCGGCGGGGGCAAATTGCATCCAATCTCTTTGGCCTATCGGCCTATAGGCCCAGATTCTTCGGCTATATGCCAACACAAATACCCCGACGGAGGGCTACTGATACCACAGTAGAGAGGCTTGGACCTCGGAACTGTTTCCGCGGCACCCCGACGGGTGCGTGTGAAGAGATGTAGACGAGCTTAGAAGCGCGTCAACCTTCGTACGAGTTGAGCGTGTCCCAAAAGGCACGCGTGTACAAAACGCTAGTCAGAAACCGCTCTAAATCGAAGCTTTCACCTCAAATGCATTACCGCCATTACCGCGTTCCTCGTATTATGAACTTCATACTCAGCCATTAATCAAGCGGCCGTGCTGAAACAGCCGTTCGTACGTATGGAAATTATAATACTTGTATTAAAATTCTCATTCCTTTGAAAAATAGCTCGGATGCTAAACACTGGTTATTATGTAAATGTACTGCTTCGATGAAACTAGAATTATACACTTGGGCCATAATTACTATTATTTCAAGGATTTTATAATGCTTGCAAGTTTCAAGTTAGTTCCCTAGGTTGTGTTTCAATGCAGCGGCAATGTATGGCGTAGCAACTTTATGTATGGATCCCATTTTTAAAACCTGCAGGCTAATTCACTAACTTTGACGTATATTAGTTAACCTACACGAAATTGTAATTCTATATTAACAACCCTTCGAGGGTCTGTCAACCCATCGAGGATATCATACAGTAGGTAGGTACATTTCTCAGTTGATTTGATCTTTATTTTAACAGGTTGTTAATAAAGACCAAATTAGTGAATAGGCCAGATGGCCTCTAGCCAAGCTACACATAAATTCTCTTTTTGCAAACGCTAACGAAATTGGGGATGACATTCATTATCTATAGGTCACGTGATCTTTTTAGTGTAATAGTGTTTAGTAGTGTGTGTGCTTTTCGTTGCGTTATTGTATTATTATTAAGTTTATATTGTAAGAATCATAAAAGAAAGGCATATTCAGTCATCTAAAAATCTCTTAAAATAATAAAAGTATATGCTTAGGCTCCATAAGATCGGAGCAGCGTCTTAAGGAGTTTAAATGAGCGTAGAAGTACTGCCAGAGAATTTAACTGGTTATATCCAGTTAAATTCTCTGGCAGTACTTCTTCGAGATTTCGCTAAATTCTGAAACTTAGACCTCAGAAAGAAACCTTAGAACCTATGAGGGTCATCGATGAGATCATCTTGACTTCTTATTGACAAATCAATTTTATCGTAACGATATCAGACATTTAGATATGTAATTAAACAAAAAAATATATGAATTTCGCAAACTTTCCATATTACGCCCCCTCAGAAGTCCGAAGTCATTAAAATGATAACTTCTCGAGAATCACGCCAATGGAACTTCAGAGGTTCAAAAACTTTTGATTAGGTGAGATGCAATAAAAACTTCCCAACTTCGGCTCGGTCCAATTAAAGGGTCTCCTTTCAAGGACGACAAATTCATTACGCGTAGGATTGAAAAAGAATCTTTTATGAAATTGTTTTTTTGTGGAAAACACAATATTGTTTTGTTTCTTTAGTTGTTTGGCTTCTTTTTATTCCGCTTTGATTCTCGAGCTTTTTTTGAGTGTTCTTTCTTTCCCTCTTATAATGAATAATAATAATAATCAGTCATAAGTACAGCAATTCAGCTAGACTTTATAATGGAAGTTGAAGTGAATCTTGTATTGTAAGGAAAAAAGCTTTTCTTATTCTACAGTTTCGATTGACTTTTAAAGTTAAAGACTCAGTAATAATAAATTTTAAATATTTTTAGCTGTAGTTTCATTCATCTTAAAAATATATTACCCCTATTTTACAATACACAGTACATTATTTTATACTAAGAGGTTTGGAAAGTCGTAGCTGAGTTTGTAGAGGGCTCTTGCAAGGAACGCTTGTAACTTTAATTTTAAGTTTTGGACTAATTATTATCACCATTATTAGATAATATTTTTATTACTTGATATTTCGAAAGTGCTTGTAAACTAAGCCTAATTGAAAAAAAAGTGTGTGTCAGCTCCGACGCACGAATGGAGTTTACTCTTTCAGATCGACTGTCTAAATAGTTGTATGTTGCCTACATACACTATGTACGTCTCATTCCTACGCCTGAAAATTGAAAGGCAGCCGAGGTGCAGCAGGCCGAAGGTGAAAGGTGCGCAGAATAGGCTTGCGCACAAAAACGTAACTGTCATTCGTTCATCGAATTTTACTGCCCATATTTTTTTCATACCGGGGGCTATATATGAAAAATCGAATTAAGGAGTAAACACCAATAAATAAATTAATTATCCTTACCTCTGCGAGTATGATCCAAATTCACGTAGGTATACGTATAGGTATAGGGAGAGAGTAGGTATATATACGTATAGGTATAGTATAGGGAAAGAGCCGTGATAGCCCAGTGGATGTGACCTCTGCCTCCGATTCCGGAGGGTGTAGGTTCGAATCTGGTCCGGGGCATACACCTCCAACTTTTCAGTTGTGTGCATATTAAGAAATTAAATATCACGTGTCTCAAATGGTGAAGGAAAACATCGTTAGGAAACCTGCATACCAGAGATTTTTCTTAATTATCTGTGAATGTGAAGTCTGCCAATCCGCATTTGGCCAGCGTGGTGGACTAAGGTCATTCTGAGAGGAGACTCGAGCTCAGCAGTGAGCCGAATATGGGTTGATAACGATACGTATAGGTACCTCATTCTGAGAGGAGACTCGAGCTCAGCAGTGAGCCGAATATGGGTTGATACGTATAAGTACGAAGTGACGGAAGACCTATAGGTACAATTATTTCCATGGTTAAATCTCATAACCACCTTAAACCGATTAAGTTATAGCAACCACCACCATTATAATCTACGGCGATTTATGGGCCCATAAAAGAAAATTATACGTGGTCAACATTGTTTACCGAAATTGTAAAACTTGAGGTCAGAAAATGTAAAAGACCTTTGTCCTGCGTAATTTTGTACTCAAAGTATTTATAAACTGCCTCGTTGGTCTTGGTCCAATGGTTAACTTACGTGGCATTGGATGACCAGCTGTCCTATTCACTAATTTTGAGTTACTTTATTGGATACTAGCGGACAGCCGCGACTTCGTCCGCGTGGAATTCAATGTAAACTTTCAAGATCTATTTCACCACTTTAGAGTTTAAATTTTTGAAATTTTTGAATCCCATTTTATTACGTATTTTTTTATTGATTTATGAACAAATTTTTAAAACTAACTCTAAAAATTAAGAACTTTCCATAAAACTTTCAACCCCTATTTCACCTCCTTTTTATTTTGTTTTCGCAATTAAAAATATTTTATAACCTTCTCCGTATTATGGTCTTAAACCGTGCCAAGTTTAATTTGAATTCATTCAGTAGTTTCAGCGTGATGCCCGAATAACAAAAAAATACAGATAGACAGACAGACAAAAAATCGAAAAAAAAATATTTTTAGCTTCAGTGTCTTATAATGCCTCCCAACAAAAATTTTAAATTTTTTTCCATATATAGAATGTACAAAATTTACAGTATTCGTATTATAAGTATAGATTCTAGATGGCGCTGGCGTCAGTTATGCCACGGTAACGTTTGGTGTTACAAATGGTATAAGTAAAATCTCAAATTGCGAATAAATGTATAGAATTCAACCTGTTTTATTATAAGTATAGATATAGATATATAGATACACGAAAAATACCACCTAGCTATTTTTGACAAATATCATTCCCATACATTTTTAATTTTCGAAGCGTTAGCGTGTATAGAAAGGGAATCGACGTGCCACATGGCTACAGACAGTGTATCTAGTACAAAACAACTGTCGTATATATCGCTGACGGATGAACCTGTCCATATGATCCATGAATCATTGTCGTATAAATCAATACTTTGTGCCTAGTGGGAGTTTTTAATGTTTCCATATTGTTACTATCGCGTTAACGTAAACGCGCATTTATATAGAATTGAAACAGTTGTGCAGTAGTGCTACTAGATGGCGCTGTTTCGATTCCTTGGAAATTTGCGTTTACGTTAACGCGATCGTCACAGTATCAAACTGCCACTAGGACCTCTGAACGTATTTTATAAGATGTAAACATTTGAATACATCTCTGCCACACCGAAGTTGCTTAGTTACTGAAAATAAGTTAATAGGATATTGATATTTTTGTACGGTTTTATAAATAGAGTGTGACCTATTCTTTGTTTTCACCTTTGTAATTATGCTTCAAAGCTTTTCGTTAGTCTGACAAAATAATTGGGCGGTGTTGAATAAACATTTGTGTTTGAAACGGGACGCTTGTACCGCATACGGGCTTAACTTGCTACAAAATATACTCCGTGACGGCCTCCGTGGTATGCACGGTGGATTTTACTAGACGGAGGTCCTGGGTTCGATTCCCGGCTAAGCCGATTGAGGTTTTCTTAATTGGTCCAGGTCTGGCTGGTGGGAGGCAGCCGTGGCTAGTTACCACCCTACCGGCGAAGACGTACCGCCAAGTGATTTAGCGTTCCGGTACGATGTAGAAACCGAAAAGGGTGTGGATTTTCATCCTCCTCCGAACAAGTTAGCCCGCTTCCATTTAGATTGCATCATCACTTACCATCAGGTAAGATTGTAGTCAAGGGCTAACATGTAAAGAAAAAAAAAACTTACGAGGTATGAGCCTTTGGACATTGATGTCCTTAGAAGTCCCTATCTTATTCTTGGCATTCGCATGGAACACTATCCCGAAGTTCAGAAATTATGCAGAGTTTCTTCATTTCTTATATATGGGTAGGGTATGGAAGTCGCTCCATAAGTCTGTGTTTACTGATTCTTACAACCTGCCGGTCTATTCACTGACTTACGTATGACAAATATTAGCTATATAATATAATTAGCATCAAATCAATAACAACGTCAACATACGTCAAAGTTAATAAATTGACCTACTGGACGTCGTTAAGACAAGAGTGCACATCTTCTAGGCTAGCGAGTTTTACCTTAGGTAACATTTACACTACCATAAGATAATATTTTGAGGTCAAGCGCGAGCGTGCTAGAGGTTTAGAGGTGCTTTTTGAGCATTTTTATCCTCGAAAATCCACGGTTCCCGCGATTGTGAAAAATTTTATTTTATGCAGACGAAGTGAGGGCATCTGCTAGATTCATATAAAAAGGTTATCGAGTTGTTGTTTGTCTTTATTTTTAAAAAGTTATCATCAGATGGTTATCATCATCGTAATCAGAAAATTTCAATTTTTATGAACTTTTACAAGTAGGTACATTATTATTTATTCATGTGCGTTAAAATAATTTATAGTCATCACTTAGTATAAGGTGAGAATAGTCATTTCAGGTCATACCCCATGCTGAATACGTTCATGGGTTAATAAAGCTGGTTAGCCCATAATACACAGTCTAATCGTAGATCACAAGTTAAGGATATTTTACTTTTTATTGGAGATAGATAGGACACCGCGGCAAAGCTACAATAGTCTATAAGTAACACTTTAAAGGTAATGTTTTTTTTCTCGAAAATACATAACAGAGCCTAACAGTTTATATATTTAAAATGTCTGGCGATATGGCGCTGTCGATCTAAGAAAACATTTAATATTATTGTGTTGAAGAAACATTAAAATAGATACACTCGGACAATGCAAAGTTTGGAACTTTGTTACCTGCGTCAATTTTGGCCAATTCTTATTGCTTATAGCCGCTCTACTTTTGTTAAATCTCTGCAATAGAGGCATTTTCAGCGCCCCTTATCGGCGCACTGTATCGAAACTCTCAATTAGTTGCACGTTTTAAGTAAAATGTTAATTTGTTCGTAGTTTATAGTACACAATAAATCAGATGGTTATCACACAAATTTTTACGTGAAAAAATGTTATACAACCCTCATACTCTTTGAACATAAACTTTATGTGTATTGTAGAATGTTACTCATTAAAATACGTTAATATTCGCTACACGGTAAGATGACCTTTATGACAGCTTGTTATAGTGGTTTATACATAACTAGCGGACGCCCGCAACTTCGTCCGCGTAGAAATCAATGTAAACTTTCAAGCCCTATTTCATCACTTAAGAGTTTGAATTTTAAAATTTTTGAATCCATGAATGAATTTTTGAATCCATGAATGAAATTGAAAATTATATTTCGTATTTTTTTATGATTTATGAACAAATTTTTAAAACTGTAACTCTGAATATGAAAGACTTTTAATGCAAACTTTCAACCCCTATTTCACCCCTTCTTATTTCATTTTCGCAATAAAAAGTAGTCTATAACCTTTTTCGTATTATGGTCATAAATTTCGCCAAGTTTCATTCGAATTCATTTAGTAGTTTCAGCGTGATGCCCGACAAAAAAACACGGACATACAGACAGCCAAAAAATCGAAAAAAATGATTTTAGCTTCAGAATCGATTATATAATACCCCCTAAAAAATTTTTCAAAATTCTTCAATGTACACAATATACAAAATTTACAGAATTCGTATTATAAGTATAGATTCTAGATGGCGCTAGTAGTACTCTATGCCTCGGTAACGTTTGTTGTTAGAAATGGTATAAGTCAAATCTCAAATTGCGAATAAATGCATAGAATTCGATCAGTTTCGTTATAAGTATAGATAGATAACGAAGTAAATGAAATCAGCAAAGAAATATATTTTATCTGTGTGTTGGTCCGTGCATAAATCTGCCATATGTGGTACGTACATAACCATATCCTAAAGTATTGGCTTACCTGCTACTTGGTGCATTGTGAGTGTGACAGAAGCAGGAATTATAAAGGCGAAAGTTTGTTTTGTGTGTAGTGTAACATACACACTCACACACGAGTGTGTATGTTTGTTCCTTCTTTGTGCTGCCGCTACTGAAGGGATTTGGCTGAAAATTGGAATGGAAGTAGATTTTACTCTGGATTAACACATAGGCTACTTATCATCACGTGAAAGTCCAAGGCTGTTGCATGATTTGTGAAAATCTGAATGCCACGCGGACGAAGTCGCGGGCGTCCACTAGTAATTTCATAATTTGAGATTATGTCCTTATTTTGATTTGGGTTTAATATGATTACAGAGTTTATAAGTATTCTTCAATAGATAGCTATAATAATTATTTTATGAATATTTTTTTTACACTAATTAAATGGATGGACCTTTAAACATCCTTTATTTCACTTCACAATATTATTTGTAGTCAATTTAATATGTGAATCATTGGGTAAATGAATCATCTAGTATTAATACTTGTCGACATGAAAACCACTTTCGAAATTAGTTTCATTAGCAACTAACGTTACCAAGAAAAAGTAATAAAGAAATTGTAATATGTACAGAAAATGTAATAAACATGATTACGTTCGTATTTAATTTATAAGCTACCCACAAAATTGGATTCTCAATAATGAGCACTTGGTGAATTTATAGATACAAAAAAGCCCAAGTGCTTATAAGTTACTTTATTTTAATGTAATTAATTTCTTAGTGAATATAATCTCTGCCTCGGATTCCGAAAGACATAGGTTCGAATCTGGTCCGAGACATGCATGTCCAACATTTCAGTTGTGTGCATTTTAAGAAATTAAGTATCACGTGTCTCAAACGTTGAAGGAAAAACATCGTGAGGAAACCTGCATACCAGAAAATTTTCTGAATTCACTACGTGCGTGAAGTCTGTCAATCCGCATTGGGCTAGCTTGGTGGACTATTGGCCTAATCCCTCTCATTCTGAGAGGAGACTCATGTTCAACAATGAGCATAATATGGGTTGATAATGATTAATTTTTAGATGTTAGTAAAGCATTATTTTATATTTAGTAAGTAAACTCAATAACAACTAGGGGAAGTCCGCGCAGGATTTTTATTTTTTTTTTATTATTTACAAGTTAGCCCTTGACTACAATCACACCTGATGGTAAGTGATGACCAAGTTAGCCCGCTTCCATCTTAGACTGCAGTCAAAGATGGAAGCGGGCTATACTAGCTGACACCACGCGGGTGAAACCGCGTGGTGTCAGCTAGTATAGGTATACAATGGTGTAATGGTGACTGTTGGCGACGCAACTTATTGTAATATGTATTTAAAAAGGAAATCCCGACCTTATTCATTGTACCTATTTAATAAAATAAACTGGCCGGGCAAATAACGGAATATAACGTTCAAGGGCAACTAACTGTCAGTTTTGACAGATATTTAAACCGCCCAGTTCGTTAAGAATTATCCAACTGTCTACATCCCTTGCAACGATATACGTCCCGAAG
The DNA here is from genome assembly GCF_947172395.1 of Bicyclus anynana. NCBI lineage: Eukaryota > Metazoa > Arthropoda > Insecta > Lepidoptera > Nymphalidae > Bicyclus > Bicyclus anynana. The sequence goes on along the minus strand of NC_069096.1, from coordinate 13,058,855 downwards.
AGCTCATTTTCGTCGATTATTTCTGTGTTTTGTTGTTACAGTGACGGTGGTACGAACTCAAATAGCCCTTGTTTGTATACAAAAATAATAAATGAAAACCGTATCTTTTATTCCGCGCCTTAAATTTTGTTTCTAGCTAGTTCCCTCTAGCTCAAATTAGGTACATTTCGCCTGTGTTTTCATTTATTTTCGTCTGTAAATGTATACTAAAACGAGTGGCTCTCTAGTGCTCTGAACCGACGCTGCTTTTCTCGTAATTTTTTGCACTTAAACTCTTTCACGTGAAAAATTCTCCGTCTGCTTCGCATAATTTCAGAGGCGAGTATGGTTTTGTTTAAAATACGTTGATGCTTACTAGATACAGGCGTAATAACATTTTTTGGTTAGACTTTTGCATTCAACTAAAATAGCTATCATCATCATAATTATCAACCCATATTCGGCTCACTGCTGAGCTCGGGTCTCCTCTCAGATGGAGAGGGGTTAGGCCAATTAGTCCACCACGCTGGCCTAATGCGGATTGGCAGACTTCACACACGCAGCGCATTAAGAAAATTCTCTGGTATGCAGGTTTCCTCACGGTGTTTTTCCTTCATCGACACGTGTTATTTAATTTCTTAAAATGCACACAGCAAGTAGCATGTTCATAAATCACACGACTGTTGATTCTTGAGCATGCTCGAAATAAGCATGCTCATTATTAGCAATGTTGCGATACACATGCTAATAAGTAGCAACTGCTCAACAGTAGCATGCTTTCGTGCTTAAAATGAGCATGTGTATCAGTAGTTTAAAAATCTGTTTGATGCTATGCGTCCGATACGTACGCCGCAAGGCACGAGGCACTCCGCCGCACTCGAGAGCTCTTGGTTTCTCTTTTGATTCTCTCTCTTTTCTTCTCACTCGTTGGACTATTGTCATACCCACTCTTAGCATATCTTTGCGCTTAGTTGAATAGGAATAGGGATTTTCGGCCATGTTTTAAAATAATACATTGTTTACCTTCTTTAAATAAAAAGCTTTTCTGTAAATCAAACGAAATGTTGTCAGTCTTTTTAATTCAACAAGGCACTTTTATGTTTTTATCCAAATAACCCAAACGTTTTAAATAATCTAATCGCCGAGCATTAAATGTGACAGAATATTATTTACCTATATGAGAGAATAAGATAATATCGCAAGAGGTAATGGAAATTCCGTTGCCGAAATGTTATCAATATTCGGTTGAACAGGCAAGAAAAATATTAATATCTTCATCAAAAACCTTCACTCTCAGTAAATGCGATTCAAGAGATATGGTATTTCTCATATCCCGCGTGGGTTTTTGTTCAAAAGGAATTCTTCTGGTTTTGGTGTTTTCGTAATTAATAAAGTATTTTTTATTAAATACACTGTTTAACAATCGTACAGATCAGTAAATTATTGACGACGACGTAAAAACAACAAAAATATTGCATATCAAATGGACTTTATTTCCGATTTAATGATAGCATGACATTATCTTAAATCTCGAAAAAAGAACAGAAGCAAAAGCTGCAATAGACACTCCATTACCATTTCAAGGCCATCTATTTGCTTGAGACCTATGACACAGCAAAAACAAAAATTCGAAATTCAAATTTCATTGATTTTGAGTAGGCTTTGTTTACAAACAATTTAGAAACGCCTGACTTGTCTGTCTGACTCTACCACTAAACTGAAAAGTTGATCTCTTGAAAAAATCTTTGTCACTAAGGAATTGCTCATTTAAATGTAGAAGGCGAATTGCCATTTGCTGAATCCAAGTTGTTAAAGTCGGTCAGTGTCAGCCGTACGTACGTAGAGTACATTCGGATACCGAATTTTCTTTTTTTCAAGTCAAAATTCAATAATTCAAAATTCATTTATTTCAAGTAGGCTCAGTTTACAAGCACTTTTGATACGTCAGTTGACTATTTGTAAAGATTCTACCACCGGTTCGGAAGGCAGATTCTGCTGAGAAGAAACCGACAAGACAACAGTTGCTCTTTTTTTAAAAAAAACATACAATTTTATAATATACAATTGATGACATTACAATTTTTACTTCCTATGTGAAGGTGGAAGCTGATCCAACGGTCTCCAAGCATCTTTATCATTAAGGAACTCGTCAATGGTGTAGTAACCTCGTCAGTTAATAATACTATCTGTGGACTTGTCAAACCATAATACGGCCTTCAATTATGAAAGTTGCGGAGGCCGCCGATCGCAACGTGTATGGATACGCCGGGAGGGACATTCCTCCCTTGTATCTAATAAATTATTTTTGATCCTGTCGCAAATAACAAAATATTTTGGCTAATGTTTTTTCTTTCTCTTATTTTTCCAATACCACATTATTGTTTTCGACATTTTTACCAACGTAGGTATATTTGTTTTGTTTGTCTCAATTGGTTGACTGAGACTATCAGTATATTTATTGACAAAAAGACGTATATATTTTAATCAATTACTACAAAAGTATTACGAAACTTTGTATTGTAGTCAGTTCAACAGTGGATAATGAGATTCCGGATTTAAGGCAGCTAGTTTCACATAATGATTTTTTTTAAGGTTTTTAGTTAAATAAACTGATCGATTGATATCTATATTATATATTATCCTCGTATTCTTACGGGAACGAAAACTACGCGGGTGAAACCGCGTGGCGTCATAGTCTTTAACATTTTGTACGACTCGAGTCTCTTGACCGACGGACGGGAAATTACGACCTAATGTCACAAGACGAAAACGATTAAATGCTAAAATACAAAACGTAACAAAAAAATTACAATATGTAATGTATCATGATTTTTCAAATGCGATGCGGTTGACGAGAGCATTTGTAATTACATTTCCTCTTTTTCATTATTGTCAGGGTCATAAAGACCCAACGTTCGCGACGCTTAATAAGGGTTGTCAATATTAATCTTCAGTTGCATTAAATAATACAATAAAGCCCCCATATACAATAGCCTTTTCAGACCCCGGGACACTCGTAACCAAAATTTAATTTCTTTACGAGCTTAGCCTTTGTTTCATATAACCTAACACCGAGATGGGGAGGGCTATAACGGCACAATAAATATCGGTGAGCGGTCCTTTGTGACGTCGTTTAGGGAATTTTTACCTGATACAGCGATATTTATTACCAAAGGGTTAATAAATATTGCATTATATCTTTAATATTTTCTCTTTGATTTTAAATATCAAAATACGTTTTGGTTAGCGCACCGATTTTTCAGGGATATTCAATTTTTCGTTTGAAAACACCATATGTGATTCTAATTGAAGGGAACAGAGATAAATAAAACAGACTTTATAGCTGTGTTTTATTAGCTTATAGCTCAACCATAGAGCGGTCAGATTCATCACCAACGGGTGGTGGTGGATCAGGGGTGCTTCGATCCCCGCCCCGTTGGAATATTGTCGTACTCACTCCTAAGACAGTCCTTCCCGACTAGTTGGAGGGGAATGGGAATATTGATCATAAATTTTAAAAAAATATTATGAACATAAATTACTAGCAGAACCTAGTGGTTTCACCTACATATTCGTTTCCCATTCCCGTAGGATAACAGTAATAAAATATAGATTATACTTCCTCCCTGATAATGTAGACGACGCAACGCTGACGCTGCAAAGACGCAACGTAACTCAAGTCACTCTAATAAGTTCCTATTAACTTACACTAGTTGATACAAAATCGCATTTAATTTAAATTGTACCTAAACCAACGATATACACTACCAAATAATATAAACACAGCCAACGAGGTCATACTTTGCTACTTACCTACGTTAATATTACAGATAAAAATCCATTTTCATAATTTGCACTGAAAAAAAGTATCTTTAAAAGCTTTCAACGTGTTCTCAACCATATAATAAGTTAAAACGTTATACTAAACATCTTCCGTCTAAAGAAGTCTCTTTGATTTCAAACCAGGCCATGTTATTTAAAGAAAAGTTATGGTAATTACGAGCCCGGAGCCTGGTATTCACGTAAAGGCGATTTGTGTAGAGTTTAAATATAGCCTGAAATTTCAGCCAACTTGGCTATCCAAACCTATCAAAATTGTTTATTTAAATTTGCCCTTGAAGGCCGTAATTTAGATTCACGATGTTAACAGGTACTGTCGAATACTTAACTCAAACAATTTCTATTAAAATATCTTCGTTAACCTAAAAATTAATTAAATATTCGTGTTAACCAAAAAGTTAAGCCGAGTTAAGTTAATGAGTTTCAAATAATTTTTTTTTGAGTTTTATTTGCGTTTTGATGGAAACTCAGTTTAGAAAACAATTTTTATTATAATAATGAATGAAAGTTACTTATATTTACTATTCTATATACAACTTCTACTCTGTGTTTCACCGGCGTAGATTCCAATTTATAATATCGAAATGAAAAGTAGCCAACGTTCTATAAATTATTGAAAACTATAAGAAATTGTAATTGTTATCAATTGTAAATTATAATACTGTATGACTTTTTCAAAAGAGCAACTGTTGAGTTTCTTGCCGGTGTCTTCTCAGCAGAACCTCCTCCCGAACCGGTGGTAGAATCTTTACAAATAGTCAACTGACGTGTCAAAAGTGCTTGTAAACTGAGCCTACTTGAAATAAATGATTTTTGATTTTGATTTTTTTTTTATTATATACGCGAATTCCAATTTTTCTGGAAAACTTTCTTAATTTTTTACTCTGAGTGACGCTATTGCAGTATTAAGACATAAAAAAGATGAATGAAATCGGATAAGTAGTTCGTAAGTTATGATGCGATGAAGGGGAATAGGGAACCGTAGTTCTTCGTAGTAAAAAACATCTGCCCTGAATTGAGTAGGTAAGCTATACCATTGAAATCCCGACAATCTCCGAAAATCCCGAAATTAATCCGAAAATCCTACGGGTTCGGGGTAATATAAGAAAATAAATCTTTAAGCGGTATGGAGATCGCAGTTACTTCGTTATACCTATATATTACCTTTATTTTGTCATTTTATACGTTTTAGGTAATAAGCGTACCTACTTGTAAAACTCTATTAGCAACGAAGTCGACAGTAAAGTATCTCACATTTTTCAAGACATTTAAAAGAGTCAAGTCTTTTTAAATGCTAATAGTGTTATTGAAATAAAAAATAAAATATCTACTTTGTACTAACTACAACTACTAACTTTTCTTTTTTTTGACTAAAAATACATCTGTATATATCCCTTATTCTATGTATTTATGTTTGTTTGTCCATAACATAACGCCTCATTTCTGTAATAATAATAATAATTTATTTATTCATTAGAAAGCAGGTTTACAAAGACAGCTTATGATATAGTTCTTCGTTATCAACCCATATTCGGATCACTGCTGAGCTCGAGTCTCCTCTCAGAATGAGAGGGGTTAGGCCAATAGTCCACCACGCTGGCCCAATGCGGATTGGCAGACTTCACACACGCAGAGAATTAACATAATTCTCTGGTATGCAGGTTTCTTCACGATTTTTTCCTTCGCCGATTGAGACACGTGATATTTAGCTTCTTAAAATGCACACAACTGAAAAGTTGGAGGTGCATGCCCCGGACCTGATACGAACGCACACCCTCCGGAATCGGAGGCAGAGGTCATATCCTCTGGGCTATCACGGCTTTATGATATAATTAAGACCCTGATACTTTCTACCAATAATGATTTGATGTATGAAAAATTTTAATTAGACTATGTACCTATACCTAATCCTAATTTTTATCAAACAAAAAAAGAAAAAGTAACGTAACGTAAGTGTAGCGATACCTATGCACGTCCACCGGCTACGAAGCTACGATCCTTGCATAATATGGACCTTGTCTGTCTGTCCATTCATTTTTTATTGCCTATTGTTATTCTCATTTTCCACCAAGTCGATTTATGAAAAATAAATTATCTACCGAGAGCTTACGATGCCAGACATACCTTATTTTAGGAATGTATGTTTGTTAGCCTGTGCTCCAATACGAATACCATAGGAAGAACCTAAGACCAAAGACTTATAAAATATGCAGACGGTATCTTGCTATCAAATAACTGAAGAACCATATTGACACCGAGTATCTATGTGTGATCGTGAAAGGTATTGCCAGATATATAATATTAATGGCGGCCTGCCTTCATATGTGCATCTGTGCGTGTAAGCGTATAAATATGCAAACTGACATCATTAGGGTGCGTCACTGATTCAGGAGACGGTGTCTGGACTTTTTATTACATTTATGCTTATGGTGTTTGGACCGTGGTGAACGGTAGCACATTTCAAGGTAGCAAACACCAAATCTGTAAAGGCATGTATCCTATTACAACCATTATATTATATTTATTATTAAATCCATTTATAATTGTCGAGTAAAAACTGAATCCGTTATACTTTATTTATCGCGAAAATCCGAGAAATACGCAAATTAGCACGTTTCGGGCGCGGCTACGTCACTCGCAGTGATTAATTGTCGGGTAATTGTGGTGACAGAGTTAAAAAGTTTGCAGTTAAAATAACGGTAATATTTTCGCTAATTAATTGATATTTTCGTTATAAAATACGTTGTTTTGAACTGGCAGGTTAACATGTCTATACATAGTGCTTAATACTACAATGCAAAAGTGCGAAAGTTTGTGTTTGTAAGTGTGAAAGTATGTAAGTATGTATGTTTGTTCTTTTACACTGCAGCTTGCAAACCGATTTGGCTCAAACTTGCAATGGAAATAGATTTTACTCTCATATAAGCTACTGAATACTCGGAAAAAAAATACAGTTTGCGTGGGATTTGTGATAAAAAGAATTTCGGGCGTCCGGTAGTGTTGTATAACACAAATCAAATTTTTAAAATTAATTATTAAAATTATTATTAAATATTTATTTTACTTACTAATGATGATTTTAAGAGTAAAGATAATCATTTTTTATTATTTCTATCTGTTACTATACAGTTGATTCTAAGTCGTACGAGTAACAAATAAAGTAAAAAGTCAGCTATTGTGAAAATACTCGCTTTACCAAGTTCCCAGTCCTCCAGTTGAGTTAGTTGCAACTTGCGACCATGTAAATCGTTTGATTACTGGAGCTTAACCACGATTTACCGGTGGTTGATCGTGTACTTCGTTAAAGACCGCTGACCAATTAAAGCGAGCGGTTAGCGAAACTGTATACCTAATGTAATTGTTTCAACTATAGGAATGATTAGTGACAGTACTACATACTGGTAATTTTATTAACTCATATTAATTATTATCATTATTATATTATTATAAAATAAATATATTACCATTATCATCATACTCTATATGTGTATAGACCACTTCTTGTAGGACACAAAAGCAAAAAAAATAATAACACAATGCTTGGCCTATTAGATAGGTAGGAGTACATTGTGTTAGCATTTTTAAAATCATGTTTTTTATACATACATCATAAATGATATTTATAGTACAGTCAAGATAAAGAACAATAAATATAAATAATAATTTGTACAATTACATGGCGGCCAAGTACCTAGGTGTCTAGTCCTTGTAGATTTATTTTAATCGTTTTAAAATACACCTAATTAATTAAATTTAGTTATACCTAACTAGCGGACGCCCGCGACTTCGTCCGCGTGAAACTCGATGTAAACTTTCTACTACCTCTACCCTACCCCTACCCTACCCCTACCCTACCTCTACCCTACCCCTACCCTAATCCTACCCTACACATACCCTACCCTACCCCTACCCTACCCCTACCATACCCCTACCCTACCCTTACCCTATCCCCAAAAAAAAAAGTATCCTATGTCCTTCTCCTGGCTCTAAACTACCTCCCTGCCAATTTTCAGCTAAATTCAAGGTTCAGCCGTTCTTGAGTTATAAGTGGAGTAACTAACACGACTTTCTTTTATATATATAGACATACTGCGCTCATTAAATTGTCACAGAGCATAATGTAATTACAATTCGCTATATCGCGTAGTATAGCAACCGATTATTAATCTGCTATCGCCCTTACAGTTAAGTCCTTGTATTTCGCATCAAGCACGTTAAACTCTTAAACAAAACTCCGTTTCACTGTTGTATAATTATATTTATTGTTGTTGCCTGTCTATTTAGTATTTACAGACAACTCGATTTAGATGCGAATTGTTGTTGTTGCAGTTTTGCATATTACAATTTGGATCTGAATAACTTCAAATTCATGTTTTAAAGCAGAAAGTTGCGATAGTTTATTTAAAAAAAAAGAATGCATGCCAATGCAAAAAGTTGTAAACACAGTTAGGAGTAGGTACGATAATGCTGCAATCACTTTTGCACGGCCTCCGTGGCGCAGTGGTAAGCGCGGTGGATTTACAAGACGGAGGTCCTGGGTTCGATCCCCGGCTGGGCCGATTGAGGTTTTCTTAATTGGTCCAGGTCTGGCTGGTGGGAGGCTTCGGCCACCCTACCGACAAAGACGTACCGCATAGCGATTTAGCGTTTCGGTACGATGTCGTGTAGAAACCGAAAGGAGTGTGGATTTTCATTCTCCTCCTAACAAGTTAGCCCGCTTCCATCGTAGATTGCATCATCACTTACCATCGGGTGAGATTGTAGTCAAGGGCTAACTTGTAAAGAATAAAAAATGAAAAAAAATCACCATCATCATTATCTATGATATGTCCGTAACCGTTGAGCTAGTTTTTTTTTATTCTATATAAGTTAGCACTTGACTACAATCTCACCTGATGGTAAGTGATGATGCAATCTAAGGTGAACTTGTTACGAGTAGGAGGAGAATGAAAATCCACACCCATTAACTAGACTTGGACAAATTAAGAAAACCTCCTTCGGCCCAGCCGAGAATCGAACCGCCGTCTTCTAAATCCACCGCGCCACGGAGGCCGTCTAAACTACCAAAGCTACTAAGTAGTTCAGTTGTCTATGTATCTGTTTTTAACTAGAAAGAAAATATATTGGTTTTAAATGATTAGTAATTAAACAGATCAACTAGGGCTTTTTGATGACTTTCTCTAATTTAAATATTTCTCAGTTAGTAATATAAAGAAGAAGAAACATTTTAAGAGTCAATTAAATTGCGGTAAAAAGGAAACTCAAAACAATAATTTATTTTCCTTTGACTTTCCATTGCACGGTTTGATTTTCCGCCTCCGCTCTCGGGCTCGTGCATGTTTTCCACAAAATGAGTGTAATTTATTTTCACATTTTCCTGGAAATAAAATGTTAAAATTTGATAATAATTTGGCGATGTATTCAAGAGCGTGTCATATTTTAATTTAGGCTTTTGGGAGAATTTTTCACGGCCTCAAAGAAATTATATTCTCATGACTTATTAATAAAATGATATTGGTTTATTCATATTCATATTTTTTATAGTATGAATTTTCATAGTACAAAATTATTAGCAAACTTTAATCGCATGTATTATATTGTATATAATACATAACATGATTATTGTAATCATTTTTAAAGAACTATATTGCATTAACAAAACTAGTGAGATTTGATAAAATTTAAAGGATTAAATCTATCGCTATATATTTACTTCAAACAATTCATTATAACTTCAGCTATTTTTAGACGACTAGAAGGCTGTTATTTTGAATCATCTATACATTAAAGAAAACCGTATAATAATAATTAGTCGTAATTCCTCATTTGTACCTGAGATATTCCATTCACTCACGTACTCACCTGTACCGCTCAGAAATGACGGCATAGTGTTCAGAGTTATTTTCTGATATAGTAACAGCCTTCTAAGCGTTATTCACGTTGGTTCATATCACAGGTTAATTTTGTCCATGGGCTTTTAGTCTATTTGGCATAATTTTACAAACAAACTGTAGCGCCTAAAATGATATTTGTTTTACATTAAAATGCAATTTTCATTCAAATTATAAGTACGGAACGAAAGCCAAGCTCGTCGCTTATCAACGTTTTAAAAACATTTTTTCCCCAACTTTCTACTTTAGAATAAAGAGCCTGCAAGAGCAAGACATACCTCATTTTAATTTATTATGAAACACGGCTAAAACTCACATGATACAACGTCGTAGTTTGCCCGACAAGTTTCGCCCATACGGAGCCCTTAGTCATGAACTGGTTCTCGCAACGTGACATGATCCAAATTGCCGCGTGCCGCGTATGAGCTCGAAACTATTCGGGCATCCGACGTTGTATCACGTTAGTTTTAGCCTAACACTCACGATACTTTAAATTCTTAAATACCTCATTTTATGAGTGAAATTTTGTGAGCATATATTATGCTCTTATCGTAGGTGAGTACGGTAGCGAATTATAACGTTTGGGCAGTCATTGCTTTGGAACGTAGCAGGTTTCAAAGGTCATACCCTTAAGCATCCAAGTTTAGAGGGTATTTTATAGTAAAACTTCTGCTTTCTTGACTTGGAGCGATAAATAGTTAACGCGTTACGAAAAGTGCAATCGGGCGAGGCAATTGGACGGTGAGGTAAGGAAGAATTGCTTTAGTCGTGTGGTCTAAAGCACATCGTTTTATTAAATTTTCCTCGGTAATATAAGATATCATGTTCCCAGTCGAAGGGTTCCCTTGAAACTATTGAAGGAACCCTTCGATAAACACCATTATAGAATAAACTATTTGGTTTCATGATTCCTGAAGATTCTTCGTTGAAAATATCAAAAAATTAACGTGGACAAGAAAAGAGAAATATGAAAAAAATGTCCGGTATGTCTGGCTATGACAGGCTCTTGTTCTATCGTGTGACACTTCCTGATTTATTCACTTCATTGTGGGCACGCAAAGTTTTTGAGAAGTTCTAATGCAATAAATCAGATTATTATCAAACGGGCTTATAATTATTTACGTGAGTGTTGTGAATAAATATAAATAATACATTCGGTACAGTTGGTAATAATTTAATGTTAAACTGCAATTAGTTAAATGAACCTAAACAGTTTTATGGGGAACACGACCCAGATGTCACTTAATAAATAATTTAAGACTTACCACATAAAACACCGTCCAAGTGCGAGACGTACACACGCACCAAAGATTCCGTTTGAAGTTGAAATAAATTAGGTTACACTAGGAAGTTATACTAAACCACCAACCAACGTGAATAACGCTTAGAAGTTTGTTACTATATCAGAAAATAACTGAACACTCTGCCGTCATTTCTGAGCGATACAGGTGAGTACGTGAGCGAATGGAATATCTCAGGTACAAATGAGGAATTACGACTAATTATTAATGTACGGCTTTCTTTTATTGTATAGATGATTCAAAATAACAGCCTTCTAAGCGTCTAAAAATAGCTGAAGTTATTATTAATTGTTTGAAGGTAAATATATAGCGATAGATTTAATCCTTTAAATTTTTTCAAATCCCACTAGTTTTGTTAATGCAATATAGTTATTTAACAATGATCATATTGTTATGCATTATATATATACTCTGTGAAATAATTGAAAAATCGAAATATTTAAGAGGTACATAAACTGGATTCAGTGACAAACATAGCTTTGCCGTTGGAAAATTGTTAATTACTTAGGTCGCAAACATAACACTAACATTGTAGACACTATTTTTTGTAAGCATAATTATGTATTGAAGTACTTTACTGTTTTCAACTTTTTCCTTTATTTGTACCGACTTGCTTCCTTACTTGTACATATGTTTTCTGTGCTTGCACTTCAAATTTCATTTTTCTAGCTCAATTGCAAGTCCTCTATAAGTTATGATTCCCTTTGATATTAATTTTAATTTCACCTTTTTAAGGTTTCGTAGATCAAAACGTAAATAGGAAATCAGTTCAAACTTAAGCTGTCTGTCTGTCTGTCTGTGCATACATATTTTATCATCAGGGTTGCCTGTCAGAGATTGATTATAGTAATAAGGCCACATTTCCATGCAATTTTTTAGTTTTTATTGATTACTAGCGGACGCCCGCGACTTCGGCCGCCCTTAGACCTCTTTAATCCAGCCCTTACCGTAAGTAATATCGCTGTAAAAATAGAGCCACTTCTCCCGTTTTCCCAACATTTCCCTTCACTGCTCCGCTCCTATTGATCGTAGCGTTATAATAAATATATCAAAACCTACCCAGGAGTATGAAGAATAATTGTACCAAGTTTCGTTAAAATCCGTCTAGTAGTTTTTGTTTCTATAACGAACATACAGACAGCAGGACAGATAAACAAAAATTTTACTGATTGCATTTTTGGCATCACTATCGTTCACTAATCACCCCCTGATACTTGTTTTGGAAATATATTTCAAGTACAGAATTGACCTCTCTACAGATTTATTATAAGTATAAGTAGATATAAATAGTAATTAAGCCACCTTTCCAGAATTATTTTTAGTTTCTCGCATTTATTTATTACTTCTTTTTTTTTTAATTTTTAACAATATAAGTATAAAATACAAAACATTATTAAAAATTTATAAAAAAAATTCACCCTCCCGCTGCGGGACATTTGAGTGCCCAAGCAACCGGTGGTCAGGGCTCCAGAGTGAGGAACCTCCTCACAATACGCGCCGTCTCAAGAATCACTGCCTTTTGTATCCGACTCTTGATCCGTAATATCCGATAACAGTTAAGCGAAAGCTTCTTAAGGTGTTGGTCGAAGCTTTTCGCTATAAGACCATTGACTGAAACTATCGGAACAATAATAGTTGACTCAACATTCCACATGGCGGTAATCTCGTGAGCAAGGTCCAAGTATTTTGATACTTTTCCTTTTCGGCTTTAACCAGATTATCGTCATGTGGAACTGTAATATCAACAATTATTGCACGACGCACTGACCGATCGACTAGCACTATATCAGGTCTCTTGGCTACAATATACCTGTCAGTGATAATCGTTCGGTCCCAGTAGAGCAATGCACTGCTATTTTTAGTTTTATTATTATTTTTTAATATTTCATTGGTTTTATATTTTGTGTGTAATAAAGTATTTCAACTTCTTCTTACCTATAAACCATTTTATTTTTCATTAAATGGCACCGAGATTATTCTAAACTATGTTACAAAAAGTAGATTAAAACATAGTTTGTTTATTCTTATTTTACTGCAGTAAAATAAAAGTGTAGAAACATTCGCGGTATGTTTGAAACTACAAAAACGGATTTTCCGGTTTTCCCAGGTATATCACAATGTAACAAAGCAAGCTGAGCTTACAAGCTTGGAGCTTTGATACGTTGAGATCGGACGTATGGAAATAAAAGCTGAACATCCGAATTCCTAGCAGATAAAGTCGGGGGATATTAGCGCATCATACTAATATTATAAGGAGGAAAGTTTGTGTTTATGTGTGTATGTTTGTTCTTCTTGTGCAACGGCGGTGGAAGCGACTTGGCTGAAATTTGGAATGGAAATAGATTTTACTCCGGATTAACACATAGGCTACTTTTCATCCCGGAAAAATCCATGGTTCTTGTGGGATTTGTGAAAACTGAATTTCACGCGAACGAAGTCGCGGGCGTCCGCATAAATCAAATTTATGAGCCTCAACCCATATTCGGCTCACTGCTGAGCTCGAGTCACATATTAGAATGAGAGAGGCGGGACCAATAGTCCACCATGCTGGCCCAATTGGCAGACTTCATATTAAAACTGTATATGTTTTTGAACTCCTATTAAAACAGTATGTGTTGCGGTACGAGATCCATCGACCTCGTAACTCTTGAAGACGCTAGACGTACGAGGTGAATTGAGCTCGTACCGCAGCGAACGTTTAAATACAATAGACGGACACTTCAATTTTACTTGGTAAAGAAATTAGTATAAGCTGAGTAAAAGTACGGGTGCCGACTACTCTGAAAAATATTCGTAAACAATAGGTATTCCCGTAGCAGCGCAAAAAAAATAAATCCGCTTGTGGAAATAATAAAAGACCCGGAAACAATGAGAGTTTTAAAAAAAATTGATGAAAAATGAAGTAAGCTGAGGACGTCACAGCCGCAGGACTAAGGGACAACGCACACCAGCGGAATAACACAGGGTGTTTAATTTATCAATACATATAATTATAAATGAAATGTCAGTCTGTGATTTCAAAATAACTGTATTTTATCAAGTTATATTTATTTCCACGACACACAAACAAACTTTTTTAATAATTGAGTATTTTGTTTGTCCGTCTGTGTGTTTGTCCGAGGTAATCTATGGAACTTTTGAACTGAAAGGGACTTTCACTGGAAGATAGAGAAAGTTAATGAGCAACATAATATAGTGTATACTTTTAATCGTATCCACCAGGGTCTCCCTACTAGCTAAACATGACTGTGCCTCATAATAGAGTGGCATGCTAAGGTCTTTAAGTAGGGTAAGTACTACATACAAATTATACAAAATGGAAAATTTCTTCTCGAAATGCAGGTTCGTAATGCGTCCTCCGGGGAAAGCAGTGTTTTTGCATCTATGAAATGCACGCAACTGAAAAGGTCTAACGGTAAATCGTTTTAAACAAACATCAAATCAAATTGATTCTTATTCAAATATTCGTTACATTGCACATCTGAAATTCAAGTTGCAATTGCATAACAAATAGAATTTGAAATGCTAATCGAACCAAACTAACATTATTCTGACACCGGCTGGTGATTCTGGGCTAATCTGCTGGAAATGTTACAACCTAACTATGGAGCAAGAGCCAGACATTCCTCATTTTATGAAGGTTATTTAGGTATTTATTTAATTAATAACATACAATGATACAGTAAAAGTAAAAAGTAAAAGTAAAGTGAAATGAAATATCACGTGTCTCAAACGGTGAAGGAAAATCGTCGTGAGGAAACCTGCATACCTGGGTTTTTTTAATTCTCTACGTGTGTGAAGTTTGCCAAATTGCAAATTAGCATTAGGCCAGCGTAGTGGACAAAGGCCTAACCCAATTCTGAGAGGAGACTTGTGCTCAACAGTATACCAAAAATGGGTTGTTAATGATGATTATCATGGGTAATCATGTCTCCAGTCTCGAGTTGCCAGACCACTAGCTTCATGGCAACTCTTCGCTAGATATCTTTTATTTTTTAAACATTTTGGAAGAAATAATTTTGAATCCAAAGCAAGAATATCGATGGTAGAAATCTGGGCAACGTTTTTAATCTTAGATAATGTCAACCGCTGTAAGTTTTGCTTTTAGATAGTAAACTGGTTAATAAATTTTGATGTCAGTTTAACAGAGTTTTAGTCTGTTTACAATACCATTTTTTTATTTTTGTTTTTTTTAATAAAATTGTCATATCTTTTTAAATATGACCAATATTCCCATTCCTCTCCAATTAGTCGGGGAAGACTGTGTTAGGAGTGGGTACGACAATAGACTAACGGGGCGGGGATCAAACCATCACCCCTCGGTGATGAGTCCGACCGCTCTAACCGTTGAGCTATTGAGGCTATGGCATTGAAATGGTAAGATATTTATCATTTACTAACACGTAGCTGAGGTCTTTATTAAGACTATCATTGTAATTATAACTTTTTGGCTTACTGGAATTGTCAAAAAATTTTAGCGATTAATTAAGAGATTATTTCCTTCAAAATAAGTAAAAAATAATCGCGCTCGTAACTCGAGAACTAAAATATAAGGGTTTTATTTTGTGACTTTGGGACCCTCCCATTCCATTATACGTCGTCGTCGTCATCAACCCATATTCGGCTCACTGCTGAGCTCGAGTCTCCTCTCAGAATAAGAGGGGTAAGGCCAATAATAGTCCACCACGCTGGCCCAAAGCGAATTGGCAGACTTCACACACGCAGATAATTAAGATAATTCTCTGGTATGCAGGATTCCTCACGATGTTTTCCTTCACCGATTGAGACACGTGATATTTAATTTCTTAAAATGCACACAACTGAAAAGTTGGAGGTGCATGCCCCGGACCGGATTCAAACCCACACCAACCGGAATCGGTGGCAGAGGTCACATCTACTGGGCTATCACGGCTCGGCCATTATGTATATATTTATTATTAGTAGAAATACACACCTTTTAGTAATTAACTAACGTACTGGTCCGTCCTTATCTGACGTTCTGGTTGAGTATTTCTGAAGTTAGTTTTTTTTGTTTGCGTTAAACAATATTATGGACTCGTACTTGGTAACTTGACAACGTGCAAGGCATAGTCCCTTATGTTTATCTGCCGCGCTCGAGTAACTGCAAAAATCCCCTGTTCGGCTACTAGAGATACCTCTTTAAAAAATATAAAAATACTTATAGTATATATAACCTACAAAATTCACAGCACTGGGCTAAGCACTACAGGAACCCTAACATGCAACCAACGACATAATCTTGTGAAGAGAAATAGACAAACTTCAACCAATGGCGATGCAACCGGAAATACCGCTATCTTTTTCATTGTTTTGGGACGAAAGAGACGGGACTGGGACAACTCTACCGCCCTTGGACGACATTTTGTCCATTTTTCTTCACTTGGTCGCATGTTAGCACCACGAAGCTCACTATAAGTGTATATGACCTACCAATTTATTTTTTTTTTCATTTGAAAATATATACTTATACATTTTCAAAAGGTATTTTCTCCCAGTGGCCCAAAAACATGCCAATAATATAATCATTACCATCTAACGCGGCTTCCAAGTTCCAACGTAATTTAAGAATTGCTTTGACATTTTTATTTTCATCGCCATGTCGAACCGACTTATTTATCTCTACGCTTTTAAAGAGGCTTTTACTGTAGGTAGTTCAATCAAAAATGAAACCGCTCATAAAATTTCTTAAAAAATATATTCTATTTGTGGAAAAAGGATAACTTAAGCTCCAATAGCTCCACGGTAATTTTTGATACGGTCCAGTAGTTTCAGAATCTATTCGCTACCAACAAACAAAAAACCTTTCTTGCAAACAAACTAGCTAATAAGGAACAAGGCATATGGAGCTTAGACCCACCACGCTGTTAAGCAGTTTGATGGTTGAGAGAGATAACGTTTTAATCTTGTAACGGTCACTATCAGATGAATGATAATGATCGATTCCGACGGCTTAACGTGCTCTCCAAAGCACGAAGGTGTATCGTCCATGCTCCGTGGTGCTAACATGCGACCAAGTGAAAGAAATACACAAAATGTCGTCAAGGGCTGTGGAGTTGTCCCAGTCCAGTCTCTTTCGTCCCAACGCAATGAAAAAGATGGCGGTATTTCCGATTGCATCGCAATTGGTTGAAGTTTGTCTATTTCTCTTCACGAGATTTTGTCGTTGGTTGCATGTTGCTGTGAATTTTTACAACCATGAAGACCGCGCAAAATTCAATGTTTAAAAAGTAATCTAAATATATAAAAGCGAGAGGTGCTTAGTTAAAGAATATCTATAGTTATTTTAATTTTTATGATTGTGTTTATTTTAGTTGTAGTAATACAAAAAATTGTATGTAGGGCAATGAAAAAAGAAGAAATCAGTCAAATGTGCAATGAATAGCAAAGTGAAGGGCGTTACAAATGAGGGCGTAAACGCAATCCGTTTCAAACAATTTTATTGTTCGAAGTAAAATGTTTTATTCTAGCCCTAGAGTAGGCTTTTATTCCTGCTGACAATACATTGGCG
The DNA here is from genome assembly GCF_947172395.1 of Bicyclus anynana. Taxonomy (NCBI): domain Eukaryota; kingdom Metazoa; phylum Arthropoda; class Insecta; order Lepidoptera; family Nymphalidae; genus Bicyclus; species Bicyclus anynana. The sequence continues at coordinate 13,041,315 of NC_069096.1, read as the reverse complement.
TTTATGTAGGTCAATAGGAAGGGGGAGTCAATCAAGACGAGCAATGAACATTGTGTAGACACTCTCTATAGTCACAATTGACAGTGCAAATGCAATCTAATTCAAAGCTTTTTATTGTTCGGAGTAAAACGACTATGTATTCAGAGTTGAAAAAGCTGTTTACAACATGTATATATACGTTTGAATGTACAGTATATCTTGTTTCAATTTCCATATTAAATAAGGTGTCTTTTAACTGACTTAAAAATGAGAGAGTTACGGTTGTGTGTAATATTTTAAATACTTGCTTTTATAGTGTCTAATCAATGTTGAAATTCATTTTTTTTATTTCAAACACATCCTTTGAAGCATCCCCAAAGAATCGACCTCAAATACCTCATGATCAGAAGCCTAACCACTAGACCAAGGCAGGTGAGTTCTGAGCAATGGGTTTTTTTTTATTTTATGAGGCACAATATGTTCAAAATATGGTATATTCAAAATATGTTATAGCTACTTTATATTTGTTTCGTAAAGTATAAAAAATAAAACTTACTTTTTTATCATACATACATACATAAATCTTTAAAAGGAAAAGAAAGTAATACCGTAAAACTAGAATAGACTTTTATTTATTTGGAAGGTTTTCGTCACGTTCCTTGTTACTCGGAGAATTGAAAGTTAGCCCTTTATACTTTGTTTACAGTTTTACACAGACCTTTTGTGCTACTCAAATTTACGGGTTAAACTCCTCTATAAAATGTTGTTTTGTCGCAGCCTTGTTTATACTGATTAAGGCTTTGTTTTTTTTGTTTAACGAAAAGCTAGCGATTGAATGACATTTCATCTCATGGTTTTTTTTGTTTAACGAAAAGTTAGCGATTGAATGACATTTCATTTCATGGACATGCAATGATTTAATCTTGGATTACAGAAGATACCCTAAATTCGATCTTCAGCTCGGATCAGTTTTAAATTTCATTAGCTTACATAAGCTCATGTCTGGCTTCGATCGTAACTATGAATGGCCAACTCACATTGGAGTAGCGTGTCGAGTTTAAGCTCCATAACACAGATGAACAGGGAGGTCTTCCCCTGTGTGGAAGACATAGACATTTAAGTAATCATATAAGAGTTCACTTTGTCTTGGAATGGAAGCTGAGAGGCTTTATTCCGAGTGTCAAGCAAGCAGCACCAAATTACTTTTATCATAAAGAACATTAATTAATATAGTCATTAAAACTAAAAATGACTGTTTTAGGTCCCCCATTTTTTAAATATTAATAAAAAAATATATATTTTTTAGCTGACAACATTAATTAAGAATTTTGAAGACTTTTCTATGACAATTTAAGGAATTGTTTTATTTTATGCTTCTCTGTCTAACCGTTTAATGTTTATTTTGAACTTGTCATATTGACATTCAACAATATTGCATGAAATTGACAGTTTACACCGGATATAAATTCCATTCCAATTATTTTTATTGGCTGTTATGAACACATTTACTGTATTTTCTAGGTATTCATTTGTAGACAAGGGAAAATTGTGAAAATTGTTTTCTAAGCAACAATTTGTGTTTTCTATCCGCAAAAATACTAACAGCCCGCTTGTTAACAATTAAAAATAATAAAAGCCCATTTTGAGATATGTCCTTTGTATGTTTGAACATAAAAAATATCACACAAAATGTACTAAAGTACATTTGGTAGATTCAATTACAATCACAAATTAGAATTGTTATGCAGTTGCGAACTTGAATTTCAGATTCGTTTGCGGATACGAGCGCTTGAATAAGTTATTTGATATTCGCATTTCAGGCTCATCCATCACGATACCTACGAATTAGGTTGGAAAATCTTACAGGAGAAAATCTTGTAAAGTCCAAATGTATTATTTGTGACTTTTTGATATTATACCTACCTAATACATATTTGTTAGTTTTGATGTGTGGTCACATAAATAGTTTATCTGCTATTTTGCTTATTAGTTACTAGGGGATGCCTTCGACTTCGTCCGCGTTTAAATTCAGGTCAGTAGTCGAGGCGTGAAAGAGTAACAAACATTCATAACATCAAAATCCTCAGTTTTCGCTAATCTCGGGAAACCATGGATTTTTTGGGATAAAAAGTAGCCTATGTGAATCCAGAGTAAAATCTATTTTAGTAGGATTTGATTATTAAAAATAACAGATATTGGAGCAGTACAGTGGGTCTTCCCTCCCCCCCCCCCATACTAAGAGCCATTTAATAATTATTTCAACATTGAGCCAATAAAGCCACTTCAGACAGCAGAAAAAGTTCTACCTTTCACATTTAGCACAACCGGTACAAAACAAGAACGCGTCGAACTAGATTGCATTTGCAACGACCGACAACCCCACAATGTGTATTATTCTCGTGATGGACTGCAGCTTCTCACTGGCCTGAATATAGCTTCAAAGTATTGTCAGCGCGAATGAAAACCTCATCGCGTCGTACAAAACTAGAACAAAGCAGCTTTCAACGGCGCTGTAACTTCGGTCTGTTTAATAAAATAGAGTAAAAACAAGAACAGTGTGACTCAATTTTGAGAAAGCTGTGTCCGGTGACAACGTTTTACTGTACGACTTTTTCATTTGACTAGCAGACACTTGCGGTTTTGTTCACGTAAAAGTCCTTAACCCTTTTAGGGTTAAAGAACCAATTTATTGCATATTAGCAGACGCCACGCGATTTCATCCACGTAGTTCTCTTTCCCGTGACAATACGGAGATATTAGACTATGACAATCACAAATAATGTGGATTGCTAGTGGTATAATAATATTCAAAATCGATTGAGTAGATCCAGAGATTACCCCCTACAATACCACAAACTTTACCTCCATATCATATTACTAGCAGACGCCACGCGGTTTCATTTACGTAGTTCCCGTCCCCGTGGGAATATTTAAACATAGCCTATGATACTTGCAAATAACGTGAAAGAGACGTTATTTGCGTTTATCGGTTAAAGAATTTACCCCCTACATTGCAACCTCACAAACTTTGCCTCTTTATAATATGTTTTATAATTTTATTGAAGTATTATACATTAAGATACGCACAAAATTAAACAAAAGATTGGAATATGAAGGCGGCCATCTTTTACAGGAAACTCCTGATCACAGAAACTACGCGCATACCCAAGTAACTGGGGAAACTTAGTTTGAAATTCAAGATCACCTTGAAAGTATCTAAGCCTATGTCACTTCTCCAAACGTGTACTTCTGTAACTGTAGTAGTTTCAGAGGCAAGCGCGATTAAACAAACGCACAAACAAACTCTTCGCTTTAAAATATTAGGCGTACACCTTATGACTTATCAATACCTTAAACCTACTGCCCTATTTTATTTACTGGCCTGTAGTTATGTGGTACGTCAATTCTCTTTCTACAATCAAAATCAGATCATTTGTGTGAGTGACATTCGTTGACGATCGTGACGTGATCATGTTATCAATCAGATCTGTCATTCCCTTACATTTTATAGTTTTCGAAGCGTTAGCATTTGTAGAAATAGAATCAACGTGCCACATAGCTACAGTCCCTGTCTCTGAGGTAGCTAACGGAGCAGTGCTCCATACAAAGTACGAGGTTAGGTTGAGTTTCAGTTTTAGGTTGAGCTCTGAGTTATTGTAGCTTATAATTATATTTGATTCGGAAACTATAGGAAATAGGAATTGGGGAATTGAAACTGGATTACGTTTGCACACTCAATTGCGATTGTTGACAATGTCTATTATTAACTTGATCGATAGCGTCTGATTTCAGCAGAAAATTACAATGTAACACAGGGTTGTAAACCACTCGAATGATTTTCGTTTCGACAAAGTTTACAGTAAAGTACCAAACTGTTTTCTTTTTATTTTAGTATCTTAAATGATTGCCGTTTAACTGTCTCGTTGGTCAAGTCGTTAGTCTCGAAATGTTAGTGAGTTTGAATCCTGGATCGGGCTAAGTGAGTTGAAGGTATAAAGTTATTAAATTTAACATTATCACTTCAAGCCGCCAACCCGCATCGGAACAGCGTGGTGGGTCTAAGCTCCGTATTCTCTCTTCTACAAATGATGATAATAAAAAATTGCAAGTTTCTGCTCAGTACTAACTTCCTACCAAGTAGTGTCATTGTAAACAATCAACTTTCAAATGTGCATGTAAAATAAAATCCATATGAAAAAGTCGCCCGTAAAAACCCTAGTCTATTTTCTATTCACACCAACAACGCAAATCTGAGAACATGCCGCAAAAATAAATTGGTTAGACCTCCCACAAGATTGACAATATATGCCAAGAGTTCTTTTTGTATGGCAATAAAAATATATAATAAACTTCCTCATAGTCTAAAAGAGATGCCCTGGTCAATATTTAAATGTAAAATTTATAAATTATTATTAAAAAAAGTTATTATGACATTCAAGATTATTTTATGGACATGGACATTTTCTAATTGTGACATTGTATTAATTTAGATTCTTTTTTTTTTCTTCATTCAAATGTATTTAATTATTTAAGATAATTCATACACCAGTTATGGTAAAATGTATAAAGGCTCAATTGTATAATATGTACCATCATGTTAAACCTACATTTTCATGAATAAAAAATATCAATATCAATATCAATATCAATATCAATATCAATCAAAAGTTTTTATTTACATCACAACTTAAACTAGGTAATAATCCAAAGGATTACGTAAAGACAATTTGATCCGGAATTAATTGTTTCGATACTTTACCGTTAATGGCTCAACTTCTGTGAAGGGGCAACTTTGTTGTGATAACACTTTGATGACCTCTATTATTGTTAAGTTGAATTCCGCGAGCCCAGAGGACAAAGTTTTCTTACAATTTTCTTCACCGTCTTTTGAACTGTCCTTGAATTGAAAGAGTTAGCGCTAAAGCGAAACCGCTGTATGATATTTTATTACCAGCAGACGCCTACGACTTTGTTCTTGTCACTATGTATAAATGATACAGGAATAATCTATACTTATGATAAAACCAAAAGGAGATGAAATAGGGGTTGAAAGTTTATATGGAAGGGCCTCCATTTTTCAAGTTACATTTTGTAAAAGTTGGTATGTGTACTATCAAAAAATACTAAAAATAATGCTATTCAAGATTTTTTAAAATTCTACCCCAAAGGGTTAAAGAGGGGCTGAAGACTGTTTTAATATAAATCGTCCGAAGAGGGGCTGTTTTAATATAAATCGTCCATGGTTTAAGTTATATTTTTGTAAAATTATTAGTAATTATTCATAAAACATGAAAAAATATACATCAAGTTACACGCGGAGCGGAGTTGCTAGTACTTAAATATACTTAGACAATACACACAACTCTAACTAGCCTCAAAGTAAGCTTGACCTGTTATAAGGTTAGGTACTAAGATAGCAATTTTTTTATACATTTATATACCTACATATTACATTTAAGTGCTTGTATAATAATGCATAAATACATTAGGTATATAATGTATATTCTTCGGTATTAAATTCAGTTAGTTTATCACAAATCCCGCGGAAACCATGGTATGTATCGGGATCAAAAGTAGCATTATTGCTCAATATTTTTGTTTTCAGTGAAAGTTTAATTACAATCGGTTCAGCCGTTCCAAAAATTAGCCCGGACTCTGAGACAGACAGTAAAAAAACTTTAAAATGTGTGTTTGTGTTTTAGTATCACGTAAATAACTGAACAGAATCACAGTTATTTTGTACCTAATAATCTCAATTTTGGGAAATGCATTGAGAGTAAGGCTAAGACAGCAGCTAAAAAATTAGGCATCCTAAATAAGGTTAAGCGGTATTTCTCTTCTGAACAGCTTCTTACCCTATATCAAGCACAGGTTCGAACAAGCATGGAATACTGCAGTCACCTATGGGATGGGTCTGCTAAATATCAGCTCTCTGCATTGGACTCAGTTGATCGTCGCGCTAGACGTATCATTGGTGATGAATCTCTAACTGGAAAGAATCTACAAAGTCTTCAACACCGACGTAACGTGGCCTGTCTTTCGGTTTTTTACCGAATATAGAATATATAGATATATATTCGGAGAGTGTAAGTAATCTTACTGTAATCGTAGACAGGTGTACATCTACGATTACTGATTGACAAGACAAGTTCTCTTGTGACGAGTTTAAAGAGGACGAACGAAAATGTGCCAAATTTCGATGGGGTTTTTCTTTGAAAGATGACTCTGAACTTTCCCTTACTATAATAAACTGAGATTCAGAAGAGCAAAACATAACAATGTAACGATGTTTTTATAATTCAGTAGTGTATCTCGATTTTATCTTTATATCTCTCTGGTAACTCGATACTTTACCCTCTATATAGAGAGATATGTACAAATTCGTAACTCAGACTTTCGAGTTACGAGAACATTCTTACAGAATATATTTTAACCAAAGTAATAGAATAAAGGTCTAAGGGCCGTTGTTGAGGTCCTAATTTGCTGGAATGGCGACCCCGCACTAGAAAGCGTTGTTTTGGTCGACCCCCCACCAGGTGGACTGACGTGACGACAGAGTTGCAGAGATTCGCTGGATGCAGGCGGCTTAGTATCGTGATGTTTGGAAGTCCCTTCAAAAGTCCTATGTCCTGCAGTGGACGTCCATCGGCTAATATGATGAATAGAATTAAAAGAAATCTACAATATTATTAATTTAAATATATTCTAACATTTGTTTAAAGGGTCTCAAACATTTTAATGGTCAAAGAATATCTCCATAACGTACAATATTAACATACAAGAAACATCAAAGGTATAAATATAACGTCAGGAGGTTCGATTACCATTTCAAATTCGATTTATCATGCAGTTCGGCTTGAATTTCAGATTCCTGTGGCGACACGGCTCCTTGAATAAGAATTTATTTTTATATTTGCATTTCAGGATCATTACTCTCTAGTGCGAATGCTTCAAATATCAATGACTCCGGTGCGTAACAAAACGATGTCGTTTCAAATCCAATCAAATCAAATAAAAAATCATTTATTTCAAGTAGGCTCAGTTTACAAGCACTTTTGACACGTCAGTTGACTATTTGTAAAGATTCTACCACCGGTTCGGAAGGCAGGTTCTGCTGAGAAGATACCGGCAAGAAACTCAACAGTTGCTCTTTTGAAAAAGTCATACAGTATTATAATTTACAATTGATAACAATTACAATTTCTTATAGTTTTATTTCCTGTGTGAAGGTGGAAGCTGATCCAATGGCCTCCAAGCGCTTTTATCTTTAAGGAACTCATCAATGTTGTCATCGTTGCTGTGAAGGACTGTTTTCATCAAAGCAGTTAATCCTCGTTTTGAAAATTTAGGGTTTATTTAGCTCCAATTTCCCAGCCATGTCTATTATAGTTTTATGTTTGGATAGTGTAGAAGAGGCTCAGCACAAGTCAGTTTGTTTCAATAACCTACCCAAAAATGTCGATTAGCTCTCGGGCCATGAAGAGTTGATAATAGACAGAGTTTGTTCTATTTGAGAAATTATTTTTGTGTTGTCTAGCCTTTAAGCGATGAAGGCTATATAACATTACGCTACGATCAATAGGACTGAAACATATATTAAAAGTGTATCCTTAACGAAAAAAATATTCGTCCATTGTATGCACAGCGGAAAAGGTTAAAGTTACGCGAAAAACATCTATGTAAGACGAAATTGTTGTGTACTTGAAACAGCTCTCTCGAAGCTAATCGTACTTCGATACTTGAAGGCTGACTCGGTGAGACATGCAATTACTCGTACAGAGGCGTCCCAAAAACGTCCTTTAATATCCAGACACATAAAAACCGACAACACTACCCAGGCAACATAGCGTCTTCGCCAGCGAAGACGAGGTTAAATATTTAATGGCGGGATATTTAACCTTGTCACCCAGATTGTTACATTCAGGGCAAAACACCTATCCAGAACGGCTATCTAAGCCGAGGTACGAGTCTCAGAGGAGACTCCTTTAGAGAGTCGTTCCGCCCTCAGTACTTCCATTTTTAGCCTTCGGGCCCATCAGGTGATGCGTCTGCGCTCGCCCACAACTCCCGGTGACGTAGCCGCGGTCCCAATATGGAGCCTACGGCACCTATACAATCAGAAAAAAAATTATGAACCTGTCCTTTTAAATTCTAAAGGTAGGGTCGAACACATCACTAGCTAATTATATTATAATCGTAGGCATCTAGACGAAGTTGCGGCTATATCATAATGTGCTTTTAATGCGTTTGTTAAAAATTATACTAATTAAACATGATTTATGAAGTGACAGTTAAACTAAACTTTTATTCGTACGGTCTCCTCTAATTGTTGGTACGCACGGAATAAATACAGTTTCAGAACAATTAATGGCTTCATTTTTATGAATAATAATCTCGTAAATTAGCAGTTACTTTGATTTAATCTGATTTATTACGCCATAAACAAATACAACATTGTTGTTGTATGAAAATATTCTTCATTTATAAGTAAGTATTAAATAAATACAAAATAGTGAGTGCAGGATGCACTCCAGGCTTAGACAACCTGAGACAATACACATAGACATAACCGTATTCTTATCTCTCTCTCTCTCTCTGATACTCGACTTCTCTATGGTAAAAGGTACCTACTACTATCCATATGAATTTTTCCACGTAAAAAAGGTTAATCTGTTTAGTCTCTAGATGTTAACATCTAAATACTAAAATAGTTAGTTTGGCGTGAAAACGTTATTGAGACAATATTTTGACATTGACATTTACAATAGGGGACGTCCGCGTCCGCAATAAAATTCCGTTTTATGCGGATTTCGCAAGAATTATGGATATTTTTCGGTATTGAAGGACCATAATATGTTAATCCAAGGTATAATAATTATCTCCATTCCAAATTTCAGTTAAATCTATTTTTAAGTTTTTGCGTGAAAGAGTTAGAAACATCCACACAAACTTTCCCGTTTATAATATTGGTTCAAAGTTAATTATATTTTTCCCTGACACCTCGCTGCCTACCAAACATATTTGTTAGTGACAGTTGTACGAAGATGAACTGAACAGCAATAATTAAATTAAAATTTAATTAAAATTAAATTATCTACTTCGTGTTGCAAATAACACGTTGTGATTACACGGTCGAAAGGATCCGGGTACCTTCGTAATTTAATTAAAACGTGTTTCCTGTCACTTTTACTATACCACACACATATTTTTTGTATTGTACAGACTGTTGGAAATGAAAAATCAAAATTAATATTGTTCCTCTATCAAATAGCAGTCCAGAATAAGGAAGTGGTGTAACACCCTAGTATATAAATATACTTAAATATAAATATACTTAAACAATAAATATACTTAAACAATACACATCTATTTCCAACATATATCTATAGCCAACACGTATTCTATGTGTGATAGTTCTAAGCTACCCTAATAGGAGATAGAAAAGTTTGTGATCCTTAAAATCGGTCATGTAGAGTAAGATCTGGCATAATAATGATGATAAATACGTCAACAGGCTAATTCACTAATTTTGAAGTATGCATGCAAGTATGTATGTATGTATGCCGTATTGACATATACGACATTGAGATTCTATGGTATGTTATTTGGCTGATGGAAGGCTTTAGCCGTGGCTAGTTACTACCCTACCGGCAAAAGACGTACCGCCAAGTGATTCAGCGATTTATTAATAGTAGCGTACAATGTCGTGTAGAAACCGACATGGGTGTGGATTTTCATCCCACGCCTAACAAGTGAGCCCGCTCCCATCTTAGATTTCATCATCACTTACCATCATGAGTCAAGCAGAGCAGTCAAGGGCTAACTTGTGAACAGTAAAAAGAAATGTAACAAATATCATCCGGTGCCTACTGACAACCCTTCGAGGATATCATACAGTAGGTTGATGATATTTATTACGTTTCTCAGATTATTTGATGTTTATTTTAATAGGTTGATAGTAAATGGACTCAGCTCCTCAAAATAAAGATTAAAAAAAAGACCAAATTAGTGAACAGGCCAGCTGATCGCTCGATCAATCGCATCAATGATATTTATGATTATATAATTATAGATACAAGATGTACACTAATCAATTTGTTCTTGTAACATTATTGACAGTTTAACATACAAGTTCGCAATAATGAAACGCTTCGCTCCGTTTTACAAATAACATGCACGTGCGAGCGTGATCACACGCCCCACGGAAACTGGACGCGTTATTTAATTAATTAAAATATATTTCAAGCACAGGCTTTCCTTTGCAGATTATCCATATGTGACAGAAAACAGTGTAACAGCTGTGAATTTCAACGGAAAATCATCATAACTATCATATTTATGCATTGAATTGGTGGGTCTTAGCCATTATAAGCCTCTCTCCTGTAGGAGAAAGAAAAAATTGTGTCATATAGTAAGCCATTAAAATAGGCTCTGATCGTGAGTAAAAAAAGACGGTTTACCCTAAAAACCTATTCTAGTAACATTATCGACAGCCTAACTTATACAACAATAATGAAACGTTTCGCTCCGTTTGACAAATAACATGCACGTGCGAGCGTGATCACACGCTCCACGGAAACCGGACCCATTATTTAATTAATTAAAATATATTTCCAGCACCGGCTTTTCTTTTCAGTTTATCCATATGTGACAGAAAACAGTGTAACAGCTGTGAATTTCAACGGAAAATCATCATAACTACTTTATTTATGCATTGAATTGGTGGGTCTTAGCCATCATAAGCCTCTCTTCTGGAGGAGAAAGAAAAGATTGTGCCATTTAGTAAGCCATTAACATAGGATATTAGCTCTGATCGTGAGTAAAAATAGACGATTTACCCTAAAAACCTAGTCTTGTAACAGCCTAACTTACACAATAAAATGAAACGTTTCGCTCCGTTTCACAAATAACATGCACGTGCGAGCGTGATCACATGCTCCATGGAAACCGGACGCGTTATTTAATTAATTAAATATATTCCAGCACCGGCTTTCCTTTGCAGATGGTAATTTGTTTTATTTCGATATTTTGTGTGATATTCATAAAAACTTAATCGTATACACAGTAGGTGTAACGATAGTCTGTGATGGGCTGATTTTCGTAATTTTATAGTAAACTAACGGACACCCGCGACTTGGTCCGCCCTAAGACCTCCCTAATCTAGCCCTCTCGCAATATCCCTATCCCTATTAACCTACCTCCGTGCCAAATTTCATTTTTACCCTACGTCAAGCGGTTTTTGATATTTCATGATTATTAGTGGCCTTTCGCTTTCGTAATTACTCATATTATATAGATTTGAAATGTGACTATCCGTGCTCCTACCATAGAGCAGGCATAACAGACAACTATGGATGGCTTTGGAAGATAGCAAGTAAGGTCAAAATTTTACAAAATATCTAAATATAATTGAAAATAATGTTCCAAATCAGTATTATGTTCTATGTTTAACCGGTAGGTATTGTTCTAATTTACTGCATTGATAAATCAATTAGCCAATCAAGGCAAGTACATGCGATGTTTATATAATATTTTCAACGAGTCTTGTCCATGCCATCTCATTACTTACGCAACGGATTTTAAAGCGCTTTTAGAAACAGAAATTTGTAGTGGTTAAAGGTTTCCACGCGGACAAATTCACGGGCATCCGCTAGTTTAGTTTTTTTAACATTTTATTTTCATTTCGCAGCTTACAACTTAATAAAATCTGTATCGTAATTTAAAATTTTCATTTCAAGTGTACACCTGTATGTGTACTTAATCTACGTACATTGTTATACAATATACATTGCATTTTGAGAAAAACGCTGCTTTTTCCCAATTCTTCAGCAAATATGGCAGATTGCCTTTGCGACGCGAGCTCAAGTTTATACTTACAATTTTAAATTGCGCTACCTTCAATATCACATTTTTATTTGGTGTCATAGTAGGTACCTAACGAGAATGTTCTATTTGTATTACTTGATTCTACTAACAGAAAAATATAACCTAATGCATATAGCAAACATTTTTTTTTTTGTATGTATTGGTTTTAGATATTTTTTATGAGTCACCTAATACGAGCATACAATTTTATTTTCCTTCAGTTCCCACCACTCAAACACAAACATTGACAAGGGATAGAAAGCACAGGGAAGTCAGAGAGGAAGCAAGATTTTTTAACGCGAAAGTACCTTATTCTGTCCCCATGGTAATAATTAAGGGTTAAATATAAACCATTAATTTTAAATGTTTTTATCTCGTCAGTCTTCACGTCTACATTTCAGTCGACGTTAGACAATGGAAGCCGACACTTGTCTTAGTCAAGCTGTCTAAAGCCTTCGATTCGATCCAATAAATAAATAACAACTTAAATGGAACTAATGATTAGGGTAGCCCAGTTACGTCTAGATATTGATGACTGTAAAAGTTTCTAGCATTGACTCGAAATTTCATTGTTTATTTGTATTATTTAAAATCACGAAAACTCGAGACACGGGAAGCAATATATTACATGTTACTCTATCCCTACGCCTTATGATTAATATCATTGTGTATGTGCGGCTGTTTGATGAAAATCGGTTGAGCCGATTTAAAAGTTTTGGGGGAGTAAAAGTGAGAAGAATAACCGAATGTCTGCAAATATACACGAGCGGGGTATGAAATGAAAGCGCACCGGAAATATAAATTGATGACTTGATCAAGAGTGTAATTAATAATTTCATGCTCTTCAGGGGACTTAAAATTTTTAAATTTGAAGTTATTAAAAGATAGTGATATCTTGTAATGTAAACTTATAGTAGGGGAGCCGAAGAGGGGATTTTAGCAGTTACTCGAACGCTGCAGATAAATCTAAAATAAAATATTGTATATAAGGGACTATACCTTGCACGTTGTTGAGTACCTACACCAAGTATGAGCCCATATGATTAGTGGGTGCGTTTGGGGCACCCAAAAAAGAACTAATTTCAGAAATACTCAACCAGCACGTAAAATTAAGATAAAGAAGTTGAGTTAATAGTTAAAAACTGCGCATTTCGAAAATCTGAAGATTTGAGCGTAACGTAATGGAATGGGAGGGTTCCAAAGTTGCAAAATTAAACCCTTAAGTATATTTTAGTTCTCGAGTTATGAGCGCGATAATTTTTTACTTATTAAGAAGGAAATAAGGAAGGAATAACCTCCTAATTAATCGCTAAAATTTTCTGACAATTTCGTAATAAAAGTTGGTTTTATAGTCAGTAGTTTCTTTTTTCCAACGCTAATAGCGAAAAAAGTAAATAACCATTTATTCTTCCTATAATTTAAACTACCAAATGTAATCGGTCCCCATGACGCTTTAGTAAATGCAAATTTAGCATCCCGGGCTCCCTTACTATAGCTCTGTTTGTGATATAATTTTTAAAATCGGTTTAGTAGTTTAGGCGTAAAACCGTATAAATAAAGCCACTTTCGCTTTTATAATTAACTCGTTGGTATGGAAGTATGGATGACTGTTAGAAAACAGTTACAACAGCTACAAGTTGCAACAGTTTAATGGCATTCCAGATCTAGCTTCGATCCCCAATTTGAGTGACGCGCAGTCTGATTACGATTTCGATTGGAACGTCGATGGGACGGTAATGCGGTCGATGTGTTGCCGCATGCCGTTTAATTGGATTCCCGAATAACGTGCATCATTCAATTATACGCCATTTTACGCCTTTCCTGAGCCTTTTTGGACAGTGAATAACAATTTATAGAGTTTTCACTTTTACTTTTTACTTATTTACTTTAATGTGGCATCATACAGGTATCAGGAGAGACCGTAGTTAAAGGCTAATTTGGCTAAAATAAAAAAAAAAACCTTAGCTGATACACTTATCGTCAGAGTGGGAGTGCGAAATATACGAGTACGTATATTACGTAATATACGAGTGCGTAATATGTCGTTACGTACGTCTAATACGCATACATTTCAACAACAACAACAACAAAAAAATACGATTCTGCAATAGAAAACGCTTTTTTTTCAATTATAATGAAGATTGATTAAACAACAACACAGACAAATTATCAAACTTAACTCAGCTTAATTTATTGAAACGCAATTCAACTTTAGTGCCACGCACTTAAAAGTTTAAACAACGCTACAAAACAAATCTAATTCCGTAGTGCTAATATTTAATCAGAGAAACACTATTTAGTGGAAAATCCTTCGACGCTGTAATCTACTTACCCATTCCAAATTGACAGAAGCAAGGTTTTTAGACGAGTTTTCCCCAAATTGCTGGTAATTGCCGTAGTTAATTGACAGCTTGAACTTTGCCTCTCTATCGTGGATAACGTCTTTGGACCATTATAACTAGTTTATTTTCCTGTCCCACAAATTGATATAACGGACGTAACTAATTGGCTATTACAATTTTTACAACAAGATTATTTTCATTTTCATTCGTTTTAAGCGTCATGATGAGAGAGTTGGTGGCAACTTCCCAACACAGAGAACATCTTTTAACTAGTTCGGATAGCTGGGACACTCTATAATTTGACCGTAATATTAATATTTTTTATTGAATTAATCATTCTTGATATTTTTTATTGTATTTGTGTTTATTAAATTAATAAAACCTTCTTCTAAATATCATCTTCCGGTTTGTGATTTAGTACTGATTTGGAAGAAGGACCGCACTCCTTCATAGTCCAACTCAGGACACGGGAGTTTAGGATATCATGATCCGAAGCCACATAGGCAAACCACGGGAACAATGAGGCATATCTTTGCAAAAACAATATGGCATCATGATCCGAAGCCACATAAACAAACCACTGGAACAATGAGGCATTTCTTTGCAAAAGCAATAGGATATCATGATCAGAAGGCACGTAGGAAAACCACTGGAACAATGAGGTATGTTTTTGTAAAAGCAATAGGATATCATGATACGTAGTCACATAGGCAAACCAGTTAAACAATGAGGCATTTTTATAAGAGCGGTAGGATATCATCATCAGAAACCTCATAGGCAAATTATTGGAACGATGAGGCATTTCTTTGTAAAAGCAGCCTACTTTTGATTTCTTGTTTATGACTGTTGACTGATGTAAGAAAAAATAGTCAACAGAGAAGTGCACTTCATAGATGCAAAATTCACTGACTACTTCGCCGAGAACTTATTTCGTTTAGTTTGTAGTGCTTAACCTAGTCACAGTATAACCAGTAGGTTGACTTCATACTAGAGGTCGAAACGCGAGCTATACCTACGCACCCCGAACGTGGGGTGATCGTAGGGTGAAGACAGTCGCGACTGTGCTGCGGTGACGAGCGCACAGTGTATTGGATTTTTAATTATGACGACTATGAAAAAAAGCCTCGCAACTGGTGGGCTAATTTTTTTATAAAGTTTGATTAATATTTTGTATTCTAAAGGCATATTTTAAAAAATATATATATAAATAAATGCTTAAATAATAAAATTGTGTAAATAGGTAAATGACGAAAACGGTAGTATAATATTATTAAATAATTATTTATTAACTTCTTCATTTAGGTTGTTTTCTTTGATTATTATGTAATACATAGATTTAAATCTTATGACATGTATGTTTTGTATACCTGTATTTTAATGTCATATAGAAGTTAAGTACAGAAGTTGTTTGAATTTAACAACATCATTGTGTTGCTCATACTTTAATGTATTTGAATAAAAAGAGTAAAGAGCCGGCTGATATTAATATACCTATCCAGATTTTTTTAGTAAACCAGCGAACCCGGTCAATCTCAATTTTTTTTTGTGGTTCCTTCTCTACATGCTAAGTCAGGATCAATTTTTTATCGTTTATTCTATAGTGTCATCGTTATCGGTATTTTTGTGCATTACTTAAGGGATTAAAGTGCTAACATAATCTACGGAACCCTACACTGCGCGTGGCCCGACACGCACTTGACCGGTTTTTATTATTTGGTCACCTAGTGTGGTGGTAATACCTAGATGGCATCACCAAAATAAATATATGAAGGTCTTTCAATCATTGATCAGTATCAGCCTTATTTAAATCTACCAATCAAAAAACAACACGCATTTTATTGATCACTTCCTATTTTCCTACAATTTACAAA
The DNA here is from genome assembly GCF_947172395.1 of Bicyclus anynana. Classification (NCBI taxonomy): domain Eukaryota; kingdom Metazoa; phylum Arthropoda; class Insecta; order Lepidoptera; family Nymphalidae; genus Bicyclus; species Bicyclus anynana. Next base: position 13,025,258 of record NC_069096.1, on the reverse strand, counting down.
GTATTTTATTTGTCTATTTAAAAAAAAAGTGTATTTACAATCACAAAACTGAATGGAAACACAAAGTTGGCAAATGTAATTAAAATGCTGGAGACGGGCAGCCCTATCACATGTTTACGTGCCGCGCGGCTGTAGGTATTTATTTCAAAAATACGGCCGAGTTACTATACTGCTTGTTATATCTACTGTGACCTAGTTAAAAAACCTTAGTTAGTTATGTATATCACTGTCATCTACCTATACCGAACACCCATCGGACGTATCGGACGAACGTGTCGTATTGGACAGGTTAGCAGGAGTTTGTTATTTATTTTATTTTTATTTTAATAAGAGTATTAATTTTTAATATTTGTACACCACAAAAATAAAAGAAAACAAGCAAAACAGAAACACAAGAAAAAGTAGAATACAAAAGTCAAAGTACTTTTAACCGTAACAATGTCGGACAAAAATACGACTCTGCAATAGAAAACGCTTATTTTTTCAATCATAATGAAGATTGATTAAACAACAACACAGACAAATTATGAAACTATCTCTCTAACTAACTCAGCTTAATTTATTGAAACACAATTCAACTTTACAATGCCACGCACTTAAAAGTTTAAACACAACGCTACAACACAAATCTAATTCCGTAGTGCTAATATTTAATCAGAGAAACACTATTTAGTGGAAAATCCTTCGACGCTGTAATCTACTTACCCATTCCAAATTGACAGAAGCAAGGTTTTTAGACGAGTTTTCCCCAAATTGCTGGTAATTGCCGTAGTTAATTGACAGCTTGAACTTTGCCTCTCTATCGTGGATAACGTCTTTGGACCATTATAACTAGTTTATTTTCCTGTCCCACAAATTGATATAACGGACGTAACTAATTGGCTATTACAGTTTTTACAACAAGATTATTTTCATTTTCATTCGTTTTAAGCGTCATGATGAGAGAGTTGGTGGCAACTTCCCAACACCGAGAACAGCTTTTAACTAGTTCGGATAGCTGGGACACTCAATAATTTGACCGTAATATTAATATTTTTCATTGAATTTACCATTCTTGATTTTTTTTATTGTGTTTGTGTTTATTAAATTAATAAAACCTTCTTCTAAATATCATCTTCCGGTTTGTGATTTTTTACTGTTTTAGAAGAAGGACCGCACTTCTTCATAGCTCAGGACACAGGAATCTAGGATATCATGATCCGAAGCCACATAGGCAAATCACTGGAACAATGAGGCATATCTTTGCAAAAGCAATATGGCTTCATGATCCGAAGCTACATAAGCAAGTCACTGGAACAATGAGGCATTTCTTTGCAAAAGCAATAGGATGTCATGATCAGACGCCACATAGACAAACCACTGGAACAATGAGGCATTTCTTTGAAAAAGCAATAGGATGTCATGATCAGAAGCCACATAGGAAAACCACTGGAACAATGGAGCATTTCTTTGTAAGAGCAATAGGATATCATCATCCGAAGCCACATAAGCAAACCACTGGAACAATATTTTATATGAGGCATTTCTTTGCAAAAGCAATAGGATATCATGATCCGAAGCCACATAAGCAAGCCACTGAAACAATGAGGCATTTCTTTGCTAAATCAATAGGATTTCATGATCAGAAGCCACATAGGCAAACCAGATGAACAATGAGGCATTTTTTAAAGAGCGATAGGATATATCATATCATCATCCGAAACCTCATAGGCAAATTATTGGAACGATGAGGCATTTCTTTGTAAAGGCAGCCTAGTTTTGATTTCTTGCTTATGACTGTTGACTGACGTAAGAAACATAGTCATGAACCATAGGCGTGCACTTCATAGATGCAAAATTCACTGACTACTTCGCCGAGAACTTATTTCGTTTAGTACATTTTGTTTAGTTTATAGTGCTAAACCTAGTTAAAAACCTTAGTTAGTTTTGTATGTTACTGTCATCTACCTATACCGAACACCGATCGGACGTGTCGGACGAACGTGTCGTATTGGACGAGTTCGCAGTAGTTTAGTAGTTGTAATTATATAAATGTGGCGCCATTTTTCAGTATTAATGTACAAAAAGCTTTATGAACATTGAAAAGTTAAATTCCAGAGAAAGCCTTAATGGTATTGGCTTACAATGGCTGTTTGATTTGGATATTACTGTTGTAGGTACGAAAAGTTTATTGTTCAGGACTACACAAAGAATTCCCTGTGGAAATGTGCCCTTTTAACAATTTGATCACCTTTTTTGTCTGTCTTTTGGGTATTTTAGTACCTTTTTACAGACGAAAGCAGTCTTGTGGGGATTATTAAAAATACATAAGTAACTAGAATAAAAAAAAGCATGAAGTAAAATAAACTACAAAATTAAATAAAATAAAATTCACTGTCAACTAATGTTATGGGTATTATTTATTTGTTTTATTTGATACAACATTGCATACTTAATACAATAAATAATATTATCATCATTCATCGCTCCTCTTCCCGTAGGGGTACGGAGAAACGTCGTCCTTGCCTTAGTTAGGGATCACTGCGTAATTATCTCCCTTGCTTCTTCCTTGAGGCTTAGTAGTTTGAAGTAAAATATGTACATATGAATATAACCACAGAACAAATATGGCTAAGAGCTAACGCTTTTAGCAGGCTTGTATCTGTGAATATAACACTTGCAAAGAATTACTAATCTTTTGGGATCACTGCATAATTATCTTCCTTGCTTCTTCCTTAAGTCTTAGTAGTATTAAAATACCTACATATGAATGTAATACTTGCAAAGAATTTCTATTTTTTTTGTAACTACACAAATTTAAAAAACTAACCTAGAACATGTTAATCAAAAGCTTAACTTGACTGTACAAAAAAGCTTCTATATTAAGCCTGCTCAATGCTGGTATATGTATTTGGTTATTTACATACCCCGAAACTGTACAATTTACATACTTTATAATGAACAGGTACAAAGTATATCATAAGACAATAGAGTTACCCTGAGTAGGGCTCATTCCAATTGGAAAAGGTTAACCTCACACAATGGAGGTAGTTGTCAATCGGTTCGCCGTGTAGTTTCCATTTACATGAATAATTAGTTGGCTGAACGCCAGCTTGTGTGCTCCATTGATTGACGTCAACCCCAGGGTACGAGGGTGAGCGCTGCTAACCGACGTGGGTATCGGTGTTAACCACCAAAGTGATTAAAAAGTTAATAGATTTACCAGTTACTTTGAAATTTTGGAACTTTAATCAATAATTATGATACCCATTTTTATGGGTTTATTGCAGGGCTATACCTAAGGCAGTTCCTCCTTTCTGTAATATGCTAGAATCCAAAAGGCCTTGAACAAAAAACAACTGGTATGATTTATTGGTTCACGTCAACCCCAGGGTACGAGGGTGAGCACTACTAACCGACGTGGGTATCGGTGTTAACCACCAAAGTGATTAGAAAGTTCATAGATTTACCAGTTACTTTAAAATTTTGGAACTTTAATCACTCATTATTAGCCTATTTTTATAGTATCTTTAAAGTGATGAGTTCTCTACTTTCCTTAATGGACTAGAATTAAAAAAAGCCCCGAACAAGATAAAACAACTTGTGTACTCTGTAGATTGACATCAACCCCAGGGTACAAAGATGAGCGCTGCTAACCGCTATGGGTATCGGTTTTAACCCTTTTTTAAGGCTTGTTGAAGGGAAATAAAGCCTCTCTCGTTTCTGTAATATGCTTGAAAGAAATAAAAGCCTTAAACAAATTTAAAACAATTATCGATGTTAACCACCTAAGTTATTAAAGAGTTAATAAAATTACCAGTTACTACGACATTTTAAATCAGTCCTTAGTCCTGAATACATAACCAGGTCATAGTATCACAGCAGATCGAGCCTTTCTTCTTTCTGTAGTCATGCTACAATACGAATCATTTTGCCCAACTCTGGGTACATGGCTAAAATTAGGTCTGAAGGGGTTTTGACCGGTAGGTAAGACCGGTGTTTCTCTCAAGGTTTTCCTAACTTGAAAAGAAAAAAAGCGTCTTTCCTTACATGAGAGGGGTTTTGGAGCTTTGACAGTGATCCTATAGGAATATAGGAGGTTAATTTATGCACTATCTTACTTAGTACTAGTAGGTATTAGTATTTACAAGGAGTCGACCAGTACAACCCTTTCATGATCATGATTCAAGGACGTTTGACACATACGACATTCACAAGTATGGCCAAGCAGAAGCACATTTTGACGGGCTCCGTGGTGCAGTGGTATGTGCGGTAGATTTACAAGACGGAGTTCCAGGGTTCCAACCGCGGCTGGGCCGATTGAAACAACAGAACAAAAAAAAAGCGATTTAGCATTCCGGTACGATGTCGTGTAGAAACCGAAAGCGGTGTGAATTTTCATCGTTCTCCTTACAACTTAGCCCGCTTCCATCTTAGATTGCATTACTTATCAGGTGAAATTGTAGTGAATTCAAGTTGGCCCAACTTGTAAAAAATAAAAATAAAAACACAAAACAAGCTTAATAGACCTAATAAACAAAAATCTTAAACTTATCTCATTAGATAAATGAACTTCTGTCCACATTCATAAATACAAGCAAAATTCCCAAACTGTAAGAACTGATACAGACCAACCGCGAGTTAGGTTTGTTTTCATTTTTGTACGAAGAGTTGCAGGTATTTGTGTGTCAAACTTTTAATTGGAAGTCAAAAAGAGAAACTGGTTCTGATAGTTCAGCTAAAGGTCAACGCAAAATGCATGATGCATTGAAAAAAAATAATGAAAGAATTATTTACAGTTTTGACTCGACTACGGCGAAGCCAAAAGGAATGGTAATGATTTTAGCAGAATAAGTATAAAAATGTATGCGCATATGTTCCACCGTAGCGCCTAAACCACTGACCCGATATTAATGAATGAGGTGTCAAACGATTTGTAATAATGGCCCGGGTGACATATATTTATAAAAAAAATATCAATTTTTTATTATTTTTACCGCCTTCGAACCATTCGATCTTAGAATAGAGAACGAAACCTAGTGTTGAAAAGTCTGAGGGTACGATGTTATTTTTCCCTTTATGTGTAATACATCTTTGAAGTTGGTTGTACTTCTCTTTATTACTAGCTGACCCCACGCGGTTGGCGCGTTCAAGCAAAGTTCTGGTTTTGGCTGGTGGGAGGCTTCGGCCGTGGCTGATGAATGATGAATACAGGCTATAGATATTTTATCCCTGTATCCCCACAAGAACGGGATCTACGCGGGCGAAGACAATACGAGCTAATAGCTGATACCTACAGTTTTAATTAAACAATTTTCTGAGACATGCAAATGTACGAGTATGTCGCACATGGTAGCGTAGTCTACAATTTGGTGCTACGTCATTTCGGCGATGAGTTATTACGTCACGTATGCGGATATTGCCGGATTCCACTCCGCGGCGCACCGACCAAATGACAAAGCCACATAGCATCACAATTAGTACGTTCAGGATGTATTTACATACAAGTACATCAGTAGGGCCACCTCAAGCTGAAGTAATTAGACAGTAATATCTAGTCTAGATCATTGGCATACCAATTATAAAATTAGCAATGTCTGACCTCTGTACACAATAATATTATGTTTCAAAGACAAAGATTGTCTTTCTTAACTAGGTGTTGTTCCTATTAATCATTATCATTTTAAAAGAAATTTAGCAGTTGTATGAGACCTTGTTTTTGTTATTTAAACATCCGTCAGCAAAGAATTAAATATTTTTTTGCGTTTAAGAGCCTGTTTTATTAAACCGTTCATTTTTTGGTATTTCAGTTTACAATTAAATTAAAATACTAAAAATTTTAAACTAGCTAATAATTATCTTACAGTACATCATACGTATACACAACAGCTATATACCTACGTACTGGGATATTGAGGGTACTTAATTAATTGCTTCTAATCCAAGTTAGCCCAGTGGACCTCTGCCTCAGATTCCAGAGGGTGTAGGTTCGAATCCGGTCCGGGGCCTGCACGTCTAACTTTTCAATTGTGTGCATTTTAAGAAATAAAATGTCTCAAACGGTGAAGGAGAACCATCCTTAGGAAACCTGCATACCAGAGAATTATTTAAATTCTCTGCATAGGTGAAGTCTGCCAATCCGGATTGAACCAGCGTGGTGCACTGTTGGCTTAATCCCTCTCATTCTGAGAGGAGACTCGAGCTCAGCAGTGAGCTGAATATGGGTTGATAACGAACGAATCCAAGTTACCGAAAAAAAAAACAAATACATTGAAACCATATTCCATATCATAAACCATACCAGCCCGAATGTCTTTTATTGCATACGTTAAACATTAAATATCGCAAATTTACTTGCATTATAAACGATAAATCAGCATTATCGACACAAAGGCAGAAACTCTACCAAACAGCAAGCAGTTCGATCGCGGCAACAACAATGACGCCGCTATATTTCGCGTGACCGACAAATGACAAACAATTTGCTGACAAAGCCTGCCGGTTCCTGCACATTATTTATTTTATCAAACCACCCCGTCTTGCCAGCCTTCGTCGATCTTCATACAATTTGACAAACCACGCTGTTATAAATCCTTGTCCGTGTCGTTTTCTTAGGAAACTTTCTATATTCTTAATCTCTATTTTATGGTAGTAGAAGAAGGCTGTATTTATTTTGATTTCTTTTAACCTTTTGATTGCTTTTGCTAGTATTTAACGGTCATTGTAAGTGACTTCAAACAAATCAAGTCGAATCATATTAAATCAGTGTAAAGCTCTCATAAGGGTATGGAAAAGATGATGACCTATTTGACTATCACACTATCACACTAATATTATAAAGGCAAAAGTTTGTGTGTAAGTGTGAAAGTGTGTAAGTATGTTCCTCTTTTACGCTGCGGCTACTGAAGCAATATGGCTGAAATCTGGAACAGAAATAGATTTTACTCTGGATTAACATTACTATTCATCTCGGAAAAATCCATGGTTCCCGCGGTATATGTAAAAAACTGAAGTCCACGCGGACGAAGTCGCGGGCGTCCGCTAGTATTACATAAAATTATAATGAAATATATTACAATCATATTGTTCAAGTTTGTTTAACTTTAAACAAGAACGAGCCGATACAACACGTAAACACTTTCCTTGGGATAAATATTGGCTCAATTTTTTAACGAGACGCAACGTATCGGTAGGTAATACAATATTTTTCTTTAATAAACTTTTGTTTTAAGTTTATTTTAAGTTTGTTGCAGTAGTACAAAGTTTACACAAGACTGGAGATTAAAATCGCTTACTGTTCCTTTCGAACGTCTAGCCATTGAGTTTGCATATACTACTGGAGAAACTGTTCCAAACTTTATATATAGTATATATACTATATAGCATATATATTCTATATTTTATCTATAGCAATATAATAAAGCTGAAGAGTTTGTTTGTTTGTTTGATTGATTGAACGCGCTAATCTCAGGTCCGATTTGAAAAATTCTTTCAGTGTTAGATAGCCCATTTATCAAGGAAGGCTATAGGCTAAATATTATCCCCGTATTCCTACGGGAACGGGAACCACGCGGGTGAAACCGCGCGGTGTCAGCTAGTACACTATATGGAGAAACTGTTCCGAACAAAAATCATGACAGATAGAAGTTTTTACTGCAGCGCTAAAATATTAGTTGAGTTTACCTATACCTACACTATTAATATGCAGCACTAGTCTGGCAAGTTTTTTGATGACACTCCCGTGATATGCGGGCGACGGGGGGAAATATTGCACGGGTATGAAATCGTGCGTGCGGGGAAGTGAGGTGCATCAGTCGTGAGTTCTTGTTGCCAAGCTATAAATCATTTATAGAATATCGTTTACGTGGTGCTTGCGCGTTTCGTTCAACATAGTAAGCTATGAAGCAACTATGAGGTGCGGCGATATCGCCACAGTTGAACGGAACATAGTGATGAGTAGTATCAACGTTAAGAGCGCGCAGCACTTTGATACGATATGAATAAAATTCGAAGCGTAAGCGAGACGCCGAATTATGACTTTCACGTGAGTGAAAAGCACGGAGTGATTGACGCGCGACGCAAATTTTATGACGCGAGCGCCTAAACCATTTTTAACTCATTGCAAGTAAATTAAACAACAAAACGAAAAACAAAATAGCCATGTTCAATATATATATACCTAATTTTCTATACAAAACAAAAATTTAAGAAAATAAGTTTGCTTTTCCTGAGATTGAACGCAAAATGTGATCAAAACATGTATTATAATTTGTATATAAATGTATTTTTCAAAAAAATAAACTATCGAGAAAAGTTTTACAAATTGTGTATTTTGTATAGTCATAACGAAGTTAACACTTTGAAATATCATTTACCCGAATATCAGGCTCCTAACTTTTCCAGAATCCAAATCCAGAACCATTTGTAACTACCAAATTACATATTGCACACTCTTAATACGTACTCTTAGTACAGAGTATCTAGCCAATATAATCTCGGCACGTATTCCTTTACGGTGGAATAAATATTGACGTTCGTTAAAAATATACGATTTGCAAAACTTCGTAACGAATTTCAAACTGGATTTGTAGTTTTTGTTTCTTTATAACAAACGTCACGCCCGCAACTTCGTATGAAATTGTTTATTTCGGAAAACTTTTTAAACCTTATACACGATGTTGAAGAAACAACACTTTCTCCAGACTTTGCATAGGTAATCTATTTGTTAAAATCGTATTAAAACTCAGTAAGTAATATAGATATTAATATGAACAGACAGTGTGCATCGTCACTTAACAGGTAATTTCGCAGTCGAGTTTTTTAATTGGATTAAAAATAGTTATTTTCTTTTCAAGCTACCTAATTATAGTCTAAATTCGCATTTAAAAAACTGTTAAAGAGATTTCTACTTGAAAAGCAGATTGAATTCCAACATCATGTGGCGGAGTTTTCTTTCTTATAGGTAAATAACTGTATAAGAATTGCATAAATTTGTAAATACCTTTGTATATATGATATAATTTTATTTTTAATATTTTTTCTTCTCACGTTGTTATTTTTTAGTATGGTATTTTATTGTCTTTCCCTTTTTATTTTAGTTAATTGTAATGTACTATTTTAAGTTTAAGTTATTATTATTGTTTATTTTAGTTAATAAGGTTGTTGTGTGCTGTGTTTGTGGCGGCATCTGGTCAACGGTTCCAACTGAAAACCAGCGCTGCATGCTCTTTTTATTTAAAGAGTATGTAGCATTATGCTGAGTTGGATCCGTTTACTGGGTTGTGCCACACATCGCAGGATATTGTTATAGAACAAATTGTGTTGTGTGGCATAATTCACTAATAAAGCTTTTTTCTTTCTTTCTTTCTTTCTTAATTTTATTTTGAGTACAGACCATTGGTTTTAACTCTTTTAATCGAGATGCACGGAAATCATCATCATCATCATCATATCAGCCGATGGACGTCCACTGCAGGACATAGGCCTTTTGTAGGGACTTCCAAACATCACGATACTGAGCCGTCTGCATCCAGCGAATCCCTGCGACTCGCTTGATGTCGTCAGTCTACCGGGTGGGGGGTCGGCCAACACTGCGCTTACTAGTGCGGGGTCGCCATTCCAGCACTTTGGGACCCCAACGTCCATCGGCTCTTCGAACTATGTGCCCCGCCCATTGCCACTTCATCTTCGCAACTCGTTGAGCTATGTCGTTGAGCTTAGTACCATGCTCAATGACCTCAGCAGAGTTTCTCAACGGAAGTACCCAAATAGAAAAAACGCCTGACGCGACAAGGTATCTTTAATACTATTTTCGGATGGATTCGCTTTTAATGTCGCATGCTACAATATAAAGTAATTGAACAATAACTTCATATGACGGATAAAGCGACGCGTGAGTGATCGATCGACTTACTCAAACAATTGCGTTTTCTACTTTCAGAAGCCTAAGCATTTGTGTCCTTATAAAAAGTTGTTGGTACTTCCTCAGGGACAAAGAGACGAGCTTCCAAGTTTTTGAGTAATAAGATCATTATCGTAAATTGGATTCTGTTTTAAATATTTACCTAGTATAGAAACAACTTCTATCTGTGACAGAAGTTGGTAGCACTAAGCATTATGTTTCAGTTTCACAGTTATGGTTGCTGGTCAACGACGTTTTACACTATAGACAATAGACATGTTACTTGCAAACAAAATCACCGCAAAAAGTGAGCCCAATTTGGCTACTCCACGCACACACTGAGGTTGGTCGTCTGGTTACATTGTCTACTATGAATGTAACAATAAAATTAAAATGTTTCAGCGAGAAGTAGTTCAAGCAGCTTTTTTTTTAAAAAAAAAGAATATTTGCCATATTTTTTATAATATTGCCAATATTCCCATTCCCCTCCCAACTAGTCGGGAAAGACTGTGCTAGAAAAGGGTACGACAATAGACCAACGGAGCGGGAATCGAACCACCACCCCTCGGTGATGAGTCCAACCACTCTTACCGTTGAGCTATTGAGGCTTATAACTTATGCTTTTAAGGCAGAAATAAATGGACCTATAGATGGACCTGCCAATGCATAGCTTTAAGCAATGTGTTAAAAAACATTTACTTGGAGGCCATTGGATCAGCTTCCACCTTCACACAAAAAGTAAAACTATAAGAAATTGTAATGTTATCATCAATTGTAAATTATAATACTGTATGATTTTTTTAAAAGAGCAACTGTTGAGTTTCTTGCCGGTTTCTTCTCAGCAATCTTTACAAATAGTCAACTGACGTGTCAAAGTGCTTGTAAACTGAGCCTAATTGAAATAAATGATTTTTTATTTTGATTTTTGATTAAGTACCTACCAATGTTCAGGTAAAGTTTGCCAACGTGGGTAAAATATAGGCGCAAAAAATGGGACAGCGAAAAATTCCAACGCAAAATTCGAGCCGTACCACGGCCGGTGCCCTATCTCGACATCTTAACGACTGAGGCCTCAATTGAATTCGTGATTTTGCATTGAAGACATCAAACAATTTTATAATACAAAGGAGCGTTTAACCTTGAGTTACGAAGATTGCTTTTCAACGAAACTTATTTGTTGCAAATCACCCGCCTTAACATAAAAGAACGCAGTTACGTGATAACAAAAAAATAAGTTTAAGTTATAAGTTATTTTGTTTAACTACTAAAACGAAGTGAAATAAATATTATATTTTTGATTTAAAAGAGATGACCAGGGTCTAAAATCAAATCTTTTGGAACACTTTATAAACGTTTAATAGATTTAATCACTATTGTTACTATGTATTCGTATACAAAGAATCAGATTATTTTGACCAAATATGATTTCACATATTAACCGCGGTCAAGGATAGGAAGCTGTGATCTTAATCTCATGTCAGGCCATTGACCCACTGACCTTATTTGAGTTTGAGCAACCCTTTACACGTTATAAGTCAGCTATATCGTGGTTATAAGCATTTATTACACATGCCAACTTCAGCCGTATTGTTTTCAAACTTATTGAAACTTACAGAAATCTGTTTATTGAAACAAAAGATTTTGTATTTTTCTTATAAATATTATAATTATAAGTAGTAGGTTCCAACATACTACTTTGCTCTACCGTCACCTAATAATTTAGGTATTATTTGAGAAACCCAAAACTTGAGTTTCGTCTCAGTCGGAGACAAATAGGCCTGCAAAAAAATACATTTTATTATTATTTATTTATGTAGCAATATTGTCATATTAAATATTAATTGTTTATTCCATTACCTTGCACTGTTTCCAGATGCTTGTGACATTAAGTATTAAAATAGCATTACACGACATGGTTTTACTGTTATTTATTTCTTATCCATATTTTTCATTTTCTTTGTGCAAAGCGTTTTGTCTTCAAGCATTGTGTTTCTTTTGTGTTTTCTCTTTAAAGTCACAATAAACGTAAATAATAATAAATATATTCTTATGAATGGCTTTATGAAAGATTATAAAAATAACTACGAGTATATATTTTCATCAAACCAAGATTCGAAAATGAACAGAGTCAGCAAGTCGGGATATCTATGAGTGGCTTAAATCGTGATTCGTTGTTACTCAGCGTTCGGCTTTAATGCGGGATCACGAACCCAATTGAGACCGCGATCATTAGTGTGTCAAGATTCTGCATTGATAGCGAGATTTCCGATATACTTTATAAATCGAAGCTATTGAATACCTTTACTATGGGCATTTAGAAATTGGTCTGACGCATAGAGGTATTAACTTCTGAGGCGAATACTGAATTACTTCCACATTAGCTCGCAAAAACTCTGACTATTATTTGAGTAGCGTATTTTACACGTCTAAATATAAATATAAGTTTGTATGTCTGTTACTCTTCCACACCGCAACTACTGAACTTGGAAATGGAGATAGATGATATCCTGGATACTAACACATAGGCTTACAAGTATTATCTCGGAAAATAACATGATTATTGTGGGGTTATGAAAAACTGATTTTCGTACGGTACGATGTTGTGTAGAAACCGAAAGGGTTGAGGATTTTCATTCTACTCCTAACAAGTTGGCCCTCTTCTATCTTAGATTGCATCATCACTTACTATCAGGTGAGATAGTAGCTAGCTTGTAAAAAATAAAAAAAAAGTAGATCTCCCGCATTGCAAAATTTTTCCACCTAACAGCACAGCTATGTTTCAGTCACTATTCTTTCGTGATTAAATAAGATCTATTACGTCACGTATTCTGTTAACCTGATGTTAATATTCGCGTAGCAAGCTCTGGTTAGAAAATTGAGCTTTCTAGTTTCCCAACTAAAAATTCCCGTTGTATGTATCGACACGGACGCGGGATATCTCTATGATTTATTTTATCTCAGTTGTGTTCATGATTTTGCATCGAAACCGTCTAACATTGTGTATCTGCAGTTTCAGTCCACGTTTTAAAATGTTGAAACATTGTTATGCTAAGTTGAGCTTCAAGAGAAATTCTATTAACATAGTGAGAAGATGGTATCCATTTTAAACAAGCTTTTATTTAAATTAAAATGTTTGTTTATATAGTTCAAATCTTGTGACTTACTTTTCAACAACTAAAGTTTTTGGACACGTTTTGTTTGAATTGCATCAATGAATGAATGGCAAGTTTAGAGTCGTCTTTGCAATATAAGAATAAAAAAAAATAGAAAATACTTTATTTATTATTATTATTATAATTATTAGCACAACACATTGAAGACTTAAAACGAATACATTTGACACTGAAAACTATTTTATATTAATACTTACTTAGATGTGTAGTGCAAAAAACCACAGAACAGACAAAGCTAAAAGCTAACGCTTTTAGCAATAGAAGTAGCAAGGGGGCGTGGCCCGCTTACACCCAGGTGTGCGGAACAACGCAAGCGTGTCCGTGGATGTACTAGCAGTCTTGTTTGTTCTGTGACAAAAGGAATACATAATATTCAACTCTAAAGTAAGGGTGACATATTTCATTTTCACTGAATATTAAACAGCCATTTAGGCCACGCCCCCTGGGTACGTTTCAATACAAAGAATTGACACTTTATAAATCTAGTTACCTTTTATATCTGTGCTAAAAACGGATCCGACTCAATTTGGAATGTTGTGGGTACATAAGTACCTACAACACTGATATTCTGCCAGATCCTATTGAGGGAAGAACAAAACATAGATACTTAGAAGAAGCGTAGTATAAACCTAATATAAAATTAAAGATGAAATGCAAATGATGTATCAGATGTTTTTATTTAGCTCCATGATACTGGTATTAATTAAAATGCTTTACCATAATGAGAAGAATACGAAAAATAAAATGTCTTGACTTTGTCTTAAAACAATTTTATTTATATCAACTACAAGTTTCTTGGAAACTAACTAATTGCCAATTTATTTTAAACTTTTTTAGAAGGAAGCATCAAAGAGAGGTTGACGCATAAAATATTAAAGATCGTCTGTTTTAAATAGCGGTGGTACTAAGACAGCCTTAGAATAAATTAAAATGCATTTCATTTTTGATATTTTAATTATTAGCTTTAGTAGAATTAATTATTAGTCTAGAAGCTTTAGCTTATTAGTAGATATATATAATAAAATATAACTAGTAGATATACAATAAAATATAATAATATTTTTTTAAAACCTTAATATCTCCATTTTATTGGACCTATTTTAATCAGAAGTGTCTACATCATATTATCATTTCCATTACCGGAACAAACACGAGCCCGATGTTCGTTTTACGTCTTTTGCAAATAGAAAATGGATTCCACAAAAAGATCCATCGACACACAAACTCAAATAATATTATCCCGAGCAAATACTTCCAAAGTTCAACGTCGACAAGCTTCCACATTATTGGTATTTGGGATTTGTAATTAAGTAGGTACTTTCAATTGATTGCGAAATTATTTGTCGATCAATTTGGTACGCAATCGAAGTTATTAAATTTAATATCTATGTTACTTCATATACGGTAGTTCATTCATTAGTTTATTGAAATGTAAATAAACAGGAAATTACGTAGGCGTTTTAGTTGAATCATGTTTTGATGTAAACAGTTTGGTTATAATGGATTAGTTTATATCGTTACTCTAAATAACAAAAACACTCTATTCAAAGTAACGATTGGATAACAAACTGCGTGTTGATTTACGTGCTATAACTACATACGTGATTGTAATAGGTGCAAGTATCTCAAAATGGCTACAATGTTGTCACGTGCTATTTGTCACTGTTCCCACTCAATCAATTTCTAGTTTCTTTAGCAATCGAATCTAAACTAATAAAGCTGATGAGTTTCTTTGTTTGTTAATTTGAAAGCGCTAATCTCAGGAACTATTGGTCCGATTTGAAAAAATATATAATAATAATTATATATTATATAAGGATGGAGGAGGCCTATACCCAAAACTGGGTGCTCCAATAACAACATAAAAACACTGACATACTTATAATCGTAAATTATTAAATTGACATCATAATATAGACAAACAAAATAGAATAAAATACGAGTATTACTAAATTGTCGTTAATAATAATTTGATTTTATATTGACATTTGTTTATTGCATATTGACATATTTGTATCATTTGTATTGTAATTTGTATTGTAATTTGTATTATTATGTATTTCTAATTTGTATTTTTGTAATTTGGTTATTGGAATAAAGGCTATTATTATTATTATTATTAATCTCAGGAACTATTGGTCCGATTTGAAAAAATATTTCAGTGTTAGATAGTCCATTTATCGAGGAAGGCTATAGACTATAATTGAACGGGAACCACGCGGGTCACTTGTATTGTTATAAAATGTTATTTTTATTATCTAATGGTTAGCCAATGTGGGTTCGATCACGAGGTCCGTCCTGGGTTCTAGTCCTGGGTCGAGCTGTTAAATACTGAGTCCTTGTTTCTTCTGAGAAGTTTTTAGTAAACATTCTCAGCTTGGAGTGGAAAAGCTGGTTGTGTTACACACCCGTGCGAGAACGTTAAGCCGTTGGTTCTGAACGTTATCATTACAATCTTTATTTCATTGTTTCAGAACGCCTCAACGTTCTGTACGAGCGCAATTGGACGAGACTGGTCCACGAGCAGTTACGGAAGTTCGAGTCATCGATCGTGGCGGCGGCGAGACAAACGGACGCGCCGCCGGCCGAGCTTCTGCACGCTAAGTGGACGTTCTCCGGCGCGCTCATATATTGCATTACCCTCATTACCACTATAGGTCTGTTTACTTGTTTATCAAACATTATCAACATTTTCCATGAACACTGATTTAATATTTCCTAGGGACGTTATGTCATATTTCATAACTTCATATATGTGTAGATCGTACGGAAAACACACGTTGTGTGTGTACAACTAAACAAACTAAAGTGAAGTAACTAAAGTGTTTTTCAGTGTGCCTAGTGGGAGTTTTCAATATTTTCATACTGTTACTATCACGTTGACCTTTACGCGAATTTATATGGAGTTGTGCAGTAGTGCCACTAGATGGCGCTGTTTCAATTCCTTAGAAATTCGCGTTTACGTTACGTGACAGTAATAGTAACAAACTGCCACTAGGCCCTCAGATAGCAGGGTACGGTGGTAGTTCGTTTCACTCTTCATAGTTTGTTGCGGTTAACGATAATAGTATATATTATGAACGTCATCAGGCAACTGTCACCGTATCTATCTGAAAAACACTTTATAATCAGCAATTTTGAATTACAGACGCTTGCGTCGGACCTTAACACCCACTCCACCACTTAACCACTTAACCACTTAACGGCTCGGCTTGGCAAGGCACGCGTTTGTGTATACTATAAATTATTTTTAATTGGTATTTAAAACAATCTTTCATTTTGAAAGTGATCCTAGGGTCAGAACTTCAACGTCCTGTACTGAAATCGGATGTGACTGTTCCATAAACGGTAGTGCTATTTCGATATATTTATAAGTTTCGAATTCGTATTTATGCCTTTCTATCTATCGTAGGTAGTTCTGTTATTGGTAGGTAGGTAGTTAGTAGTGTTATAGTTAGTCTAAGCAGCGCTAACAAGTTAAGTCGTCCGTCGTAAGTTAGGGGTAACCTACTACTATTGTCCCATATTCGGCTTTCGAGATTTAAGTACACTTGTAAGTAGCTCCGCTACGCGTCAATCCATTCGCACATAGTTTAGCTCCATAAGAAAGAAAGAGATAGCATGTTCGCCACTTTCTTACAGGCGTCCGGTATAGCTGTCATTCGTTTTCGTGCGCGCGCGACTATCGCATGTAGTTGAAATTAAATAAATTTCTCGTGTTTTTTTTCTGGTTATTACTTAACTTATTTTATCAAACAAAGAATACGGATAAAAAGTGGAAAGGCTGTGTAAGAAAATATGAAGAAAAATTAGGACGCCAGTGTTATGAATTCATTACAATTCATAATGCGAGGGTATGTAACAAAACCTTTGAAAATTTATTCTTCTTTATTAGTGTCGGCTGCATAATAATTTCATCTCTGATCTAATACGTGATATTAGACCGTAGAAAACAAGCTTCGAGTGTTATGAATTCATTACAGTTCATACAGCGAGGGTATGTAACAAAACCTTTGAAAATTAATTCTTCTTTATTAGTGTCGGCTGCATAATAATTTCATCTCTGATCTAATACGTGATATTAGACCGTAGAAAACAAGCTTAGAGTGTTATGAATTCATTACAGTTCATACAGCGAGGGTATGTAACAAAAACCTGTAAAAAATATTTTTTTCTTTATTAGTGTCGGCTGAATAATAACATCTCTGATCTAATACGTGATATTAGACTGTAGAAAGCAAGCTTCGAGTCAATACGAGATATTGACCAACAGCAATATAAAAAGAGTTAATACGAGATATTAACCGTTCCTTTATTTTCCATCTTAAATGATCTAATTATGCGTGATGAATCACCCCCTCCCTCGCCTCGTTCTCCGCAGTTAACAAAGCGGTCTATAGTTTCCGTGGTGTGTAGTGCTATCTCGATTGAGCTTGAGAGACGCGATGGGTCGACGTCAGCACCAACTGTGCTGCAGAAAATTTGGAAAGCCACATATCCTCAACCCAGAAATCCGATACGGTCTAGTGGCTAGGATATCTAGCGCTCACCCAGGAGGCTCGGGTTTGATCCCCGGTGTCAATAACCAAGCCAATAAATCTACCGGCAGTACTAAAAAATATATGCGACGCGAGTAAGCTTATTGAGGGCTTGCATTTCTTGGAGACAGAGACTACGAGATCTCTTCTCACGCCGATGCTAATATGATGATAGATAAGTCTATTATTGAACCCTTTAAGATCAGGAAGCGAGACAATCTTGTATTTGAGGACGATTTAAATGAATTTCTATATACGTCTCGGGGCATTCAAAAGATGGGAAACTCATTCACTCTTCGGTATCGCCAAGCGATTTAAACCCCAGGCCCTCCTTGCCGCGTACATTCCGGCTACCGCGGCGGTTGTCAACCGCCACCGGTGTCTGACGACGTTCCAACCGCAGACTGCTTGCGGGCACAGAACACCAACGCCACCGCCATCGACGTCTCAACGTCAGAAGCAGGCGAGGTCGGCGGAGTCGAAGCAATAAATTCACAGGTACACTCTGGTTGATTAAAACATTTCACTAAGGCTTGCTAGATTACTGATCATAAATCTGTTCTGGATAACATTTCTGGATATAAAATTCCATTTATTAGGGTGCCTGTTCAGGACCCAACATTTACCGACTACCCGAAGATTTCTCCTTTTAAAGGTGACTTGTCTTTCATCGATTCTGGAATAGCGCGTTTGATTAATTAACATGCTATTCATAGATGGAACCGAGTGAGTGAGGGGCTATCTTCAATCAAATCTATCTTCAAATATTTTTATGATCCCTAAAAGTAATGGTGAAAACGTCTTACTTTGAATCTAAAAGAGCTTAATAAGTTCGTGCAGGTGGTGCATAAGTCACTTAACAATTGAAGATGAATGGCAATAAAATTAATGACCAAAAATTGGTCTATGGAAATTGTTATATGGTGAACTTCGATCTCAAGGAGGCGTAGTTTTTGGTGCAAATCCATAGAAATCATAGAAAGTAATTAAGATTTTATTTTGAAGGTATTCTTTACGAACTCTTAGTACCTATACCTTTCGGTTTATGCACCCCATGCTTTTGCTAATCTTATGAAACCGGTTTTATCTTGCTTACTTTCTCAGAGATTTAAGTCGGTGTTCTATTTAGATGATAGTTGCTACATTAGCAACAACTACGAAGATGGTATTAAAAAAGCAAAAAATAATATAAAATTGCTATCTACTCGCCGATTTGTAATCAAGTATAAGAAAAGTAATTTTGTTCCAAGTAAGGCCCGTCAAATCATAGGATTTGTCATTAATTCTGCAAATATGACTTTGAAATTACCGTGTAAAAAACCATATTCACGCACTACCGCAATGTTAAATACAATAGAGCTTCCAGTTCGTAGCTTTGCTCGATATTCAGGTACCCTCACTGCAGCCTGCCCGATTGTAGTTTATGGCCGAGTTCATAAAAAAATCTTTAGAACGAACTTAATATTTGGCTTTGATACAAAACGATGATTATGATCGAAAGATTGTTGACATCCATGATGACCTTGATCTATTGACAGTAAACCCAATCAAACCTTGCTAGGCTTTAATCTTGAAATTCTTAGTGACGCTTCTTATAAGCCTGGGGTTCTGCCTGCAAATAAGAAATAATAGGTGGTTCTTGGAATAAGTATGAACGTCAATTTGGAAATACTAGCAGTGTTTTTCGGGCTTAAGTCCTATGCTGAAGGGTGTTTTAATATATCGTCATATACTATTACGTAATAAGACAATACGACAGCTGGGTGGAGTGTAATATCCACGTCTTAATTAAATAGCTCGTCAAAATTTAATATGGTGTGGAGAACACAAATTTTCGTTTTTGCTTCTTATATCAAATCTTCTCACGATGCTGTAGCTGACTTTAAATCTAGAAATATCGATATTGAATGGGAATTGCATATATTAGTGGTAAAGTATGGCGAAACTGAGATAGATCTCTTTGCTTCACCGATAAATACAATTTTTCATTTTTACCTTTTAATGTGGATGTTTTTACAATAAGATTGGAAAATGTATTTCTTTTTTTATACATTTCCACCATTTTCACTTATATTAAAGGCCCTGCTAAAGTTATTAATAATCAGGAGTCTTGGAATATTTGGGTCCAAAAATTGGCTGTGTTTTTCGGTTTCTTTTAATCTCTTATGGTGGATGATGTACTAATACCACTTAACAAGTATTTACCTTCCTCTAATTTCAGGGAAACTTATCACCTACTACCTCTTCATCAAAGCATTTCCCTGGTGGCGAGTCTATTATCTATCAAGCTTTCGCCAAACAACAAGTCAGCTCAGCAATGATTGCGATTCTTACTTCCTTGTCGAACAGTACCTACGAAATCTCAGTATACTTCTAGCTTTAAACAGTGGTGGACCTATGGTGATACTAAAAGTATAGATCCGTTTGACATTTGATCCTTTCCGTTTGATTGCTTAGGAAAAGGATGCTCATATGGTTCTTGAAATAGTCATCATTCAGCATTTATCTCTTATTTATTACCATAAATAAGGTGGGCCATGATGAACGAGTAAAGAGGTATCTTAAGGACGTCTTCAAAATTAAACCGACCATTCCTAAGTATGACGCTACATGGGACCCGACCAAAGACCTTAACTACCTTGCTAACTTGTACTCGTACTCTCAATACTCGTAACTTCCTTAGTTGGGAACAGATCGCTAAAAAGTTAGTA
The DNA here is from genome assembly GCF_947172395.1 of Bicyclus anynana. Taxonomy (NCBI): domain Eukaryota; kingdom Metazoa; phylum Arthropoda; class Insecta; order Lepidoptera; family Nymphalidae; genus Bicyclus; species Bicyclus anynana. Next base: position 13,004,956 of record NC_069096.1, on the reverse strand, counting down.
ATTCTATTAGCATTGTCCACTAGACAAAGGTGTCAAACATAAGCTTTAATTAGGATTCAAAATATTAAGATCAATAATATAGGATTGTCATAACCATTAGCGATATTATTAAAACCTCAGCTATTCTGCGACCACAACTCGGCCTTCTTAATTTTACACAACGTTCAAAATTTTGTCCAGCAAATACTCTCGTATCTTACATATCCATGATTTCGTATACCAGATGTAGTCAAGATGATAGACCTTACTGACAACCAAAAAGCCTGTTCATCCTGCTTCGTCCCAAACTATCAAACGATGGAAAAAGCGAATGCTTACAGTTAGTGACATTGATACGACATTGTTTAGTGCGCATAGCACTCGTCATGCGCTTACTTCTACTGCACTACGAGTAGCAGGCTAATTTATTATCTTGGACGTATGCTAGTGGACATTATACGAAATTGAGATTCTATGTAAAAATGTCATCCGGTACTTACAGGTGGATATCACACAGTAGGTAAATGACATTTTGTCAATTGATTTGATGTTTATTTTAATAGGTTGATAATGAAAACCAAAACAGTGAATAGGCCAGCTGGCGTCAGACTAAACACTTAAAAAAAAAAAAAAAAAAAAAAAAAAAAAAAAAAAAAAAAAAAAAAAAAAAAAAAAAAAAATAATAATAATAGTAATGACCCTTTGATTATTAATGATTCTAGTTTTGTTAATGCGTTACGAGTATTTAATGTTTCGCCTTATTAACCTTAAAAAAAAAAAAAAATATATGATTTAATCTTTCTAATTTAATGAATATTTTTTAGAAATAGTAGGTATATTTATTACATATTACATATATACCAAAAATTTTATTTATAATCAGGTTTGATTATGGTTTTATGTTTTATCTCCAACATTTCCTTCTTCTCTGAACATCTTACAAGTGTACTTAAATCTCGAAAGCCGAATATGGGACAATAAAATGATCAAACGAACTTACCAAGTGAAGTTCGATCTTGATTGTCCCATATTCGGCGAAGAGATTTAAGGTCCCTCCCATCCCCGTCTTTATTAATATCTTATAGATATTATGTACCCGAAATATCAATGTTGGAGACCAGATAATTCTCTAAACTAAATGACAGCTATACCGGACGCCTGTAAGAAAGTGGGGAACATGCTATCTCTTTCTTTCTTATGGAGCTAAACTATGTGCGAATGGATTGACGCGTAGCGGAGCTACTTACAAGTGTACTTAAATCTCTTCGCCGAATATGGGACAATCAAGATCGAACTTCACTTGGTAAGTTCGTTTGATCATTTTATTATTGACCGCATCATTACTTAACATCAGGGTGATTTAGGGTCACAGCACACTTATCAAGTCGGAAGCGCTTCTCTTGTCTTGTCAAATAACCACATTCCTACGCTCAAAAAATATATTTCCTTCGGTAGTCGAATAAAAAGAAACAGAAAACACAAACATTGAAAATGGTATTGGTTTTAATTGGACAAAAATAAAGAGCTCATAAACAAACTACGAGTAGGCACAATCAATCAGTGTCCAATTTTTCGTTGAGGCCAAGTTTGTTTGTTGTGAACGTATAATGAACATAATTAATTGCTTCTGTAAAAACTTCATTAAAGGCCAACCTTGTTTGTCTACGGTTAACGAGACAAATAAAAATAAATTACAATTTGATTTAATTATTATTTATTATTGCGGGATATTTTACTTAATTCTTCAGGGATCTATATGTTAGTTAAAATAGTTAACCAATATTCTTACTTTCGGACCAGCTTCTGAATTCTGTAATGTTCTCATTTTCATGTCAATTTCGTTCTTAGTAATATTTCATTTTTAGCATCATAAAGAAATAAAGTTCAAATTCTAATAAAACTGTAACAGGCGTACACATCGACGAGGATAAAAAAAAACGGAATCACACCTCAGAACAACATGTCTCACTCATCCTATCAATTCTATCATACCTCATCCATCCATACTTAATATTATAATTAAGTCTGTCTGTCTGTTACCTTTTCACGGTAAACCACTGAACCGATTTTGAATGTAATTTGGTACCTTGGAGAACATAGAGTTTTACATCCCGGAAAAATCCATGATTGGTTATCTAGTCTAGTAGTAGATAAAAACAGCTATGACTAATTAGCGGTCACCATTTTGTTCGCGTTCACAACATTCTGTTTTTTATAAATCTTCTGTTTTTAGATAGTAAAACTATTACTGTTACTGTTTTTTATAAATCTTCTGTTTTTTTATAACAATTGCAATAGATACTAAAACATACCCATCCTGCAGGATATGGCAATGTGTCGCCGCGCAGCACCGCTGGCAGAGCCGCGACAGTGTTATACGCAGCGGCTGGCGTGCCATTGACCTTGGCTTGCTTGGCAGGGCTCGGTGCGTCATTGGCACGACTGGCAAGATTAGCCTGGCTACGCGCCACTAAGGATAAAGTGCCTAACACATGGAGGAAAGATGGTGAGGTAAGGTTATCTTTTACGATGACGTTACAACCTTTTATTGTAGGTTTAATATTAGTAGTCAATATTATTTGCCTATAGTGATGATCTAGATGACTTTTGTCCGAAAATTCCTCAGCGCCTTAAGACAAAAGTTTTCGAACAGTACATGTTGCCAGTGACCTATGGTTCCGAAACATGGCCGCTAACTATGGGCCTTATATAAGATGGCTCAGAGTCACACATAGGACGAAGGAATGAACTATGCTTGGAGTATCTCTGCGTGATCGAATCAGAAATGAGGAGATCCGCAGTAGAACTAAAGTCACAGACATAGCTCACCGAGTCGCAACATTGAAGTGGCAATGGACGGAGCACATCGAAGAGCCGATGGACATTGGAATCCCATGGGGCTGGATTGGCGACCCTTAGTAGAATACGCCGAACACTGCGTTTTCGTTGGGTGTGACCAACAGGTGGACTGACGACATCAAGTGAGTCGCAGAGATTCGCTGGATGTAGGTGGCTTAGGATCGTGATATTTGGAAGTTCCTACAAAAGACCTGTGTCCTGCAGTGGACGTCTATCGCATGATATGATGATGGTGATGATGACCCGGCCACTATAAGGCCCGGGTTCCCCTCCTTATTAGAACGCAAGATCCCTTTCTCCTAAGCTTAGACATAATATGGTATTCCAATGCGGGTTGACGGTATGGTGATAATGTTTTAAGTTTTTTTTAACTAACGTTATCAAATGTTATTGATAATGACTGGGACCGATCAACGTACTCTACAAAGCCTACAAGTGTAATTCTGTGCAATTTACCTAAAAATTTTCTCGGAGGAAAAAAAAAGCTCAGTAGGCAGTGCTTCGTCAGCACAAGGCATAGTTTAGTAGGTATTCAGCCTATCAGTTATGTCACCAGCAAACATACTATAGTCTGGCAAGTTCGTTGATGACACTCCCATGATATGCGGGCGACGGGGGGAAAGACTGTGCGGGTGTGAAATCGTGCTTGCGGGGAAGTGAGGTATATCAGTCGTGGGTTTGGTTTGTCATTCATTGCTACACGCCACCCGACCCTCGTGGTCCATCGGGAGTGTTACGAACAAAGTTGAGTATTAATAAACAAAATTATCATTTCGACAACAATATTTACAATATAATTGTCTGACAATCATCTGTTATAACGAGTAAACAAGTAATTAACGGAAAGCGTGCAAAGGAAATAAATTATTTAATAATTACACACACACCTCACACTTCGTATAATAAATAATTGCTGTAGCGATTCGAATACAAAGTAAATATTAATTTTATATAAAATATTTAATCCAAAATCGGTTATCAATATAAATTAATATTACACCGCCAACTGTAATTATTTTACTATTAAATTTGTTTATACGCTATCAAAGGGATTAACAGATAATTTTGTGTCACGTAATTATTTGCTTCGGTTTTCCGTTATTCCGCCTCAAACTATCTATTGCTAATTGGAAATTCAATGATGTTCGGTTCACAAGTAGTAGTAACTTTGTTGTCATATCAACCTTTGATTTGGGGCACGTAATTGAAATTAGTTCTGCTTATGAAGTTTTGAATAATCAGAAAATGACACCTCAATTTTATATTCAGGAAAACGAATTTTTCAGCTGGTAATCGAAAGATGCTAAAGTTGCAGGCGATCTTACCCGGTCATCAGTGATAATGCAATCTTCTTTTTACCCATGACCAAAGAATACTGGTTTACGTTTCGGCTCTACCATCACTCCTATAATTTTAGGTTTTCAGTGATTCTGTTAATACCACAGAATACTGAACGCTATAGTTAACGCTTAATACATTGTCAGATGTTACTATAATAACCCAGATTACTTTATGATGGTGATACTTTCTGAGGCAAGGTGCTTTTTGAAGAACAAGATTCTTCATACCACCGGCACACCGCCCATATCCTAATTTTGATCTATTATCATAATCATCATCATATCAGCTGATGGAAGCCACTGCAGGACATATGCCTTTTATATGGACTTCTAAACATCACGATCCTGAGCCGCCTGCATCCAACGAATCCCTGCGACTCGCTTGATTCGTCAGTCACCTGATTGGGGGTCAACAAACACTGTGCTTCCTAGAGCCGGGTCGCCATTCCAGCACCTTGGGGCGCTGGTGAATTTATGCGCTAGTGAAAATTTACTAAAGATAATCATAATTTTCAACCGATGGACGGCCACTGCAAGTCATAAGCCTCTTGTAAAGAATTCCTAATACCAGAGTCTTGATCCTCCTAGTTTTAGAGTAAGATCCTTCAGAGTTTCGGTTCTCCAAGTCGGACCAAACTACACTGCGCTTTCCTGTACAGAGTCACGATTCCAGCACCCAGAGTTTTGATCCTCCTAGTTTTAGAGTAGCCTTCAGAGTTTGGGTTCTCCAAGTCGGACCAAACTACGCTTGCATCCCCTGTGCAGAGTCGCCATTCCAGCACCTTAGGATCCCGAATTAAGAACTAAATAAAATAATTATAAAACGAGACTGTAACCAAGTCTTTTAATCCTTTTATAGATGGAGAATCATTTCCAACTGCACGAACAACAACGGCTTTTACCCCAACCGACGGAACACAACCAGTACACGTCGTTTCCCCCGCGGACCCAGCGGTCCCCAGGGACTGTGAAGGCGAGGGCCGGGGACAGAGGACAATATTCTCAAGTGTTTGAGAAAGCGCCTACAAGTCCTCGAGCGGCGACGATGGGACGTGTGAAGCGTAGTGCCTTGACTGATGGTTAGTATGAGTATCTTCTCTACTTCTTCTTCTTAACTTCTTTAGTTCTCACTTTTGTTTTATAAAACAGAATGATAATATTAATAATGTCTGTCTTACCATGGTAAATAGTAAGTGCATTTTGTTTTATTTTTCAAAATCAATCATGATGTAGGTAGGCGTTACTTTGTAAAAGTTGTCTGAATAGCGCATGAAACGTTTATTTCATTTTCCCCTTAACCTTTTGCTAACCCTATTTGGTTAGCAAAATAAATCAAAATCAACATGGTCTCATTCGGTAAATAATTAAAAAAAATCGAATTAAGTTCGGAAAATTGCAGCAGCTGATACTGTGATATTTCCAAATATTCCCCATTTTAGAAAGCAAAGTAATAACTTAATAAGAACTTCTGAAACTATAATATTATACATGGAAATGGTAATGTTTTATACATTATAAACATTAACCCAATCCGATGTTAATCGCTGAAACTATACATTTTATCAGGTTAATGTTTCCTATTATCGGATTAAAATCGTGCCACGGTATCCCAAATATTGAACAAATGTTTTGTATTCAATAACCTGAAACTACTTCCAAACATTTTCCCTACATACGTTATGGTTATTAAAGTTTATTTAAGCCCTGCTTTGGAATTTGTTAATAGCCTCTTTAAAACCTTCATTAATAACTTGCAGATGCCCCGCGGTTTCACCTGCGTAGTTCCCATCGAAATAAAATATAGCCTTACACTGATAATGTAGAAATAACATAAAAAATCGGTCCTTTAGTTTTGGAGCCTATTCATAACAGACGAACAAAAAATCTAATTTCTTTATAATATTAGTTTAGATTGATGATTAAAATACCAAAGTATATAATTATTTATAAGTTTTCTTGAAGATTTGATTTAATTTGAAGAGTTAATTTTAATAAGGATGTTCTCATTAAACTTCTCTCTTAGATTTAAAGTACATACTTCTTTATTACGATCTACCTTAAACGCATTTCATAACTTTACACAGGAAATGACACTATCTCTCTCACCCTAACACAACGAAAGAGAGATCGATATTTCTGGTTTGCCGCTTTTGGTCGATTTGCCTTCAAGAGATATGTAATATATACAGGCTGCACGGGAGTAGGTATATCACAGTATTTCCATTCCCAAGGTGTTGACGAGACCACTTATGGGAACCGAACTGCGTAATATTTTATTAACTAAAAAAAAAATACGTTTTCATAAAAAGTAATTCAAATAATTCCGACTATCTATGTAACCCACGCCTTTATATATCGTTGCATTTTAATCAATGAATAAGTTTGGCTACGTCATTAATTTAAGGACACATTTTAAGATCTATTTACAAATAAATATTATTTACTCTGAAAATATTCATTTTAGAACACATGTTGAACATTTTGAATTATTTTTTGTTAGACCCTAGTGTTATGGGAAATACTCCTGAGCATCCTGTATAAGTTACTAGCGAACGCCCGCGACTTCGTCCGCGTGGAATTCAGTTTTTCACAAATCCCGCGGGAACCATGGATTTTTCCGGAAAGAAAAGTAGCCTATGTGTTAATCCAGAGTAAAATCTATTTCCATTCCAAATTTCAGTCAAATCGTTTGAGTAGCCGCAGCGTAAAAGAGGATTAAACATACTTACACACGAACTTTCGCCTTTATAATATTAGTGTGATATACATAAGTGAATCTGTCCACAGAACCGCAAACGTCATCAGCCCTCCAAACACAGACCCTGGACCGCAAGCGGACGATGAACAACATGAAGTGTCTGGCGACAGTGCACGGACCGGCACGGGGCCGGGCGCGGACCGTGCTGAGGCCGCGCGGTCCGGCCATCGAGCAGCTCATCGTAGAGGAGTGCGGGGAGATGTTCCTCAACAGGAGTCAGGACGAGCTTGACGACTCAGAGGATGCTGAAGAAGGGTTTGTTTATTTCATCATTATCATCCTATTTTGACAGGCCTCTACGGTGCTACTTTCCTGCTTATAGTTGAGGGGATATTGCACTTAGACCCAACACGCTGCTGGTATTAACTATCAGATGTTAAAGACAATGACAAGGATCGACAGTTTAAACTAATCTTTGTGGCACGGAGGTGTAACACCAACTTCCTATCTCTGAGCTGAGAATTTTACCTGAAAATGTCTTTGAAGAAAGAAAAATTCAATGAAGTGCTTGAATGAATATTCGAATCTAAGATCTCGTGTTAGAGTTCAACAATGGAACTTCGAAAACACTTAACTACTTAGTAAATAACTTTTTAAAATAATACCTCCAAATATGCCAACCATATGAACAGCTATAATGAAAATAATGTACGTCTGTACAGCACTGGTATTTCTACTTCTTCTATAGCCTACTACGATTCGATAACTTTGAAATCACTGTAAAAAAATGTTCTTCGGCCGTCCAATCTTTATTGGATTCTTCTTTATTCATATCCATGTGCATTCTTTTCATATTTTGATACACACATGGAAATGAAACTTGCCTTATTTTCCCTCAAACGGTAGACTGTCTAACTTATTGAAATGCAACAGTGCATTGTTTTAAAGTATATTTTTGTTTGTTTAGAATATGTCCACACGACACGCCATCAAGAGTGCCTTTGATATGGAACGAAGAGAATCACAAAGCGAAGAGTTGCGCTGTACCCAGTAGCAGTGCTTCCACGAGCGTGCAGCATCAGAACCACAGCTTAGAGCACTGCCACATACCAGTCGGCATTGTGCTGTTCCTCCTCATTGGCTACATTTGCGTAGGAGCAGCCATCTTCTCCGCGTGGGAGAACTGGAGTTTCCTCGACGCTGCCTATTTCTGCTTCATTGCATTGGCGACGATTGGCTTCGGTGATTTCGTACCAACAAGTTTCCTAACCTTGAAGCAAAGTGAGAATTCACGAAGCGAATACATACAAATGATTGCGTGTTGTGCGTACCTTGTCTTTGGACTTATATTGATAGCAATGGCCTTCAGTCTTCTTCAGGACGAAGTGGTGGCGCGATGTACTCAGTTGGCGCAAACTCTAGGTCTCACGCGTCAATGACAATACGAAAAGAGCGATTGCAGCTCAACAGATAACAATTTGAGGATGTTATGATCGTTATTGTAAGGAGTCACTCAGGTTCGAGTCCCCGGATACCCTTTGTACTTCTTATTATTATATGACACATGTTACCATTGTATAGACAAATATTATTTTCTCATGTCTTCGTAAAAGAAACGGTGAAATTTAAAGAGTTTTTACGGAATTTGTACTTGAAGCGTATGTTTTCTTATGTAAATAGTGTAAAAATTTATCTATAAAAGCAAGGCTGAAACTGTAATGAAACAATAAAATTGTGTGAATAATTGTAATTTTGTTTTTATTTTTCCCATATCTTGTAATTTTAAAACGATTTATAAAGTGCTTGTATAATGTTTATATACCCTTTTTAATACATTTAATTTGCCAAATATTGGTTGCTATCACGCGTAACGCATGTTAAGCGGAAGTCCAGTCAATGATGGAATGCGCTAGAGAAGTTGCCTATAGTGTTGACAAAGGAAGAGTTACGATAATCAACTTTAACTTACGATTAGCTCAACACTAACAAGCAAAAATGATCAAACTTACCTATGTTAAAATATTAGAGCATTCAGGCAAAAGTGTTAATTAATTACCAAGGTACTTAATCACCAGGATGTCGAATTTGGATAAAAAAGAGGCATATAAAGTTGATATTGGAAACTTCAATATCATTGTAGACCTATCCATAGATACCTCACACGTATGTGTTTGATGAAAAAAAAATTTTTTGAGTTTCAGTTTAAAGTATGGGGGACCCCCATAATTTTTTTTTTCTATTTTTGTATGAAAATCTTCATGCGGTTCACGGAATACATCCACTCACCAAGTTTCAACAGTATAGCTATAGTTTCGAAGAAAAGTGCCTGTTATTTGGCTACGGAACCCTAAAAAATGAGTCGAAGATGTCAACGAATGAATAAGTAAGTAAACCATGATGAATTTATTCACGACAAACGATCCAAACTATACCGAAGTTGAAGTTGTTTATTCAAACTAGTTGCCCGTCGAAATATAGCTTACTCACCTTCCCCCCTTTGACAGCGCAAACTTAATATAACTTTTGAATGCGACCTTTGGTGATAGAAACTTTCTGTATGGAACAAAGAAAAATAGCGGTTTATTACCCAACAATGTAGCACAAATGGAATTGGTGCCTGCTCGTAAATTATGTTTGAGCTACAAAAGTCGGGAAGGTGGAGGTTAGGGATTATTTTTGATTTAGTATTGGTGGAAATTGAATATTTTCATCCTCTTTACATAACTCACAAATTGGGTCTGCCAACGATATTACGTTTCGCTTTTTTCTTATTATTTATTTTTTTAATTTCTTTATCTTTTAATGTTGTCCCAAAAGTTAAGATGGATGCTTTGAGTTTTAGTCTTTGATGGATGTATCGGATACATTCTTTTTACTTTTATATCTTGTTTTATACTTATTGATAATGTAGCTTTCTATTTGTGAAAGAATTTCACAAATCAGTCTAGTAGTTTCAGGAAGTATTTATTTCAAACAAACAATCAAATCTTTCATTTTTATAATATACAGGTAGATTTAGATGATTTTTGATTGCATACCGTTATTTTTGTATTGATTGGTTATTAATTTAGTTTTGTATTTTTTATTAGTTTTAGTTAACAACTTTTGAACATTATTGTTTATTGATTTGATTATATAAAAAAAAATGTTTTATGTATTATTTTTTTTATGTATTAAAAAGTTTAGTATTTATTTAGCTAGAATTAGCTATACCAAATTATATACTTTTCTATTGTAGAATACAGATTCAACATAAGAGTGATAAAATTAAAATGTTCAGTGCATATTTAACAAATACAAAATGTAGATATTAATAACATTTCGCATATAACAATAAATTGAGATAGTTGATTTAATATCTAACAAAGTATCCACTACATGATAGAAATGTGTCCAAAGAACAATCTAGTAAGGGATTTGCCGGGTTTGCAGCGGAATGAAGGCTTACGATGGGATATTTGAGATCGATACGACGCTGAACGTAATCCGTTTGCAATTTAGCTGTGGCATAGTTGCCGATCAAAAATACTACCTAATGTATGTTGTTTATTCATCGCTGTAACAACATACATTAAAATAGTTGCCTAAATATGTACTTAAAATAATTTATTGAAAATCAATGGCAATTTTACTTGGACATACAAACAAACATTATTTTAATATATATTAAAAATAATATATATTATTGTTTATTTATATTATTACCCATAAGAATTGGCAAAACCAAAAGAATTATCTATTCAAAAAGTGGTCTAACCCTTCAATTGTACATTCCAATATTTATGACTCTGTATAGGAATTACTTACCTTCCATTCTAAAAAACATTTAAATTATGTTACGTAATATAAGAATTATGAGTTGTGACTGAAATATTAAGTAAGAATTTAATTTAAACTATTGTAAGAGTATGGCGTATCCACACTAATAATGAAATGTACAATTAGGCTCAAACTCACATGATTATTGTTAGTATTGCCTAAATAATTTTAAACTCAAGAAACTTTTAAAGAACCTTTGTAATGAGCTTGTTCAACACAAGCTAAACTCTTATAAAGTACTAAGTTAACTTATATTGTCATAGTGGCCGTGAATAACTTTATTTGTGTTCAAAGAATTTTGAAAAATAAATAAATGTTAAAATATGTAAGTACTTATTACAACAAAACCTGCTATCCGAACGGGTAGTAGAGTATCTATACATATATGAACTTCGTGCGTTGTTTTCAAGCGCCAAAGTGAGTTTCTCATAAAGAGCGCGCAGCGCGTCGGTACGATATGGATAAAATTCGAAGCGCAAACGAGACGCCAAATTATGACTTTCACGTGAGTGAAAAGCACGGAGCGATTGACGCGAAACGCAAATTTTATGACGTGAGCGCCAAAACCATTTTTACCTAATTGCAAGTAAATTAAACAACATAACGAAAAACAAAATGGCCATGTTCAAGATAAATACCTAATTTTCTATACAAAATAAAAATTTAAGAAAATAAGTTTGCTTTTCCTGAGATTGAAAGTAAAATGTGAGCAAAACATGTATTTTTCAAAAAAATAAACTATCGAGAAAAGTTTTACAAATTGTGTATTTTGTATAGTCATAACGAAGCTAACACTTTGAAATATCATTTACCCAAATATCAGGCTCCTAACTTTTCCATATGTAATTTGGTGGTTACAAATGGTAACCACCAAATTACATATGGTATACTATATTGCACACTCTAAAGAAACTGTTACAATAAAAGAGTAGAAATATACTGGTTTTGACAAAAAAACAACAGAAAACGCGCTCTGCAGGGCTGTAATAAATGATGGCTAATGGAAAAGAAATATGGGGAAAAAATAAAAAGTGGAACAACTCAAGCAGGTGTTTATTTGTGGGTCGCATCGATCAACGTTTTTACTGCGGCCTTTCAGATGAAGATAAATGAATTTGGCAATTGTTTTTTACGCAAACAGTGTTTCGAGTGTTAACTTTTTGTAAAGTTACCTTTACCACTAGATGTTTATATAATATAGAAATTCAATAAATTCATGACTTAAAATAAATATATCTTTGTTTATGTCAAGTAGATTTAGTTTACTAGTACTTTTGAAAATGCCAAGTTTTGTTTATAGAGACCGTTTCAGAAGGCTGAATCTGCTGAGAAGAGCCGGTATGGATCTCATTACCTTTATAATAATGCTTTATAAAAAAACATATTTATTTTTTGTCTGTGATGTCTCCTGCAGCTTAATCCACATTAGATTCGATGTTAGACTAGAAATACATAGTGCATCCATCAATCCAAAGAGCAGGATTCGAAACGGATTAGTCTAGAGTTTAGACTCTGCATTGCGTTCCACTCCAAGCATAAGACTTAGAGAAGATATTGGAATATCTGTCATCGCTGTAATGCCATAAATTTCCTTTTAAACAAAATAAAATTCGTAGAACATTTTTTACAACTGATTAACTAACTAAATTAACTAACAAGTTAATTTTTCGTGAGTAGCTTCATCTCGATGAGACGATCAACTTTTTATTTACGAAAATTCTTGATTCTGGTGGCTAACTGAGTTACCAGGAAATTAAAGTTTCTAAGCGTCGAACCGAGATAATATACCACGCAATTTGTAGGACTTAGTTTAATGTACGTCATCTAGTCACACGAAGATATCAATTATTTTAATTACAATTATTTTTTTCTTGTTGAGTAAATGCCGTTGGCTCTGTAGGAAACCAGGACGACGTCACCGGGGGGGTTAGGCGCAGAAGCATGACAGGAGACCCGAAGGCTAAAATAAGGCCTATGAGACTTGGACCTCAACTTAGAGGGCTATTCTGGAGGGTGTAACCGTGACCTGAATGAATCAGACCGGGCGCTCCCAAGATCGTAAGTTAGAAATAGAAAACCCATGTCCGGGTGTCGACGTTAGACATCGAGGACCTCGTCTTCGCCGGCCAAGACGCTGTGCAGCTTGTGATTGTGTTGCCTGGGAGGCATTGTCGGTCGCCATGTCATCGTCAGGGTCGTAAACAAATGTTACAAATCATCTAAGTATGCAAGAAACACGCCCTTCCGACCAGAACACAGCGATACTGTTTGACGGCATATTTTTTACGAAACTAAAAAGATCTCAGGAATCAAGAAAACGAACGGTAAAATTGTGTAGCAATAAGGCTTTACGACACTACCTAAAAGCAAAATACATACGGGATTGACGAAATAAAAAACAGAATAACAAAATCTAGTCCCAAAAGAGTACGCCATGTTAACAGACCACGTCTCCCGTCGCATCCAATTTACCTGAAACACTGCCTCCTAAAAAGGGTCCCCGCTCATCAAAACTATTGTAGTTTCGTGGTGTATAATTTAGTCTATGTCCTCAGTGACTTTTACAAGTCCTCGTTAGATTGTCTTTTGTAATTTCACTAAAAGGGCTTGTTGGGTTGAGTGGACATTTGTATGTTAATTGTGATTTCGCGCTCTTTGCCCGCTGTACCGAAATGGACGTGGGACGGAAAGGTATACGAATTTTTACTTTGTTAATTAATTGGGTCACGTTGCTAAGAGTTTTGTGCTTTTGTTTATGTTCTGAATATTAGTCGTGTCTTGTAAATAAGCTTTGTGGCAATGGCCTTATGGTCAAGGGACTGGACTCAAAAAGTAGTAGTCATAAGTAGGCACCCATTTCACTAATGTCCTTTCCACTCCTAACAGAGTCTCGCAGCACCAAAAACTACTTGCGTATGACCTCTGCCTTTTAGATTAGGATGGCGTAGGTTTGAATCCGGTCCGGGGTATGCACGTCGAACTTTTCAGTAATGGGCATTTTAAGAAAATTTTTTACCTATCACGTGTCTCAAACCTTGAAGAAAGAACATCGTGAGGAAACCTGCATACCAGAGAATTTTCTTAATTCTCATGTTTGTGAAGTCTGCCAATCCGCATTTGGCCAACGAGATGGACTAAGGCCTAACCCCTCTCATTATGTGAGAAGACTCATACTCAACAGTGAACCAAATATTGGTTGTTAATGATATGATGATGCTGTTACTTGTTTCACCTGGTAACAAAAGGGCTTGCTCATTTTTCGCGAAATATTAACGGTGAACCGTCTAGCACAAGCTACAATTTCGATAGAAATTTTGAATTCAACAACGAGATTGAGATGTAACAATTAAATTCAGAATATGTTTAAATTATACTACTGTGGATTTAAAAGCGTACATTCCTTTATCGGGGAAGCTGTCAATCTCACGATCTCTAGAGAAAGGCAATACGGGATCGACGGGATCCGATACGATACGTGAGTACTAATCCTCTGCCATGTCAAATGAATTGCTTCAGTAAAGAAAACATTTATTTTGCTTTGATTATCCGTGTATTTCCTTTTAATGGAAATAACAATTGGACAACTTCGAGGTTGCTTGTCAAGCTATACAATAGGCTAGTTGACTCATATCAAATTTAATATAAACAATATTAAATATATATATATTAATTTATTTAGAATGTATATATATTCATTTCGCAAAGTATGTACATGGAACAAGGGTCTGGAATATATCGATATAAATTAATAAAAGCTATAAAACTTAATTTCAAAATCATGTATTTTTTCAAATTATTCTAACGTCAAAAACGCTGTCGTTCATTTTGTGACGTCACAATATTACTTGATGTACTATTAAACTTCAAACTAATTTGTTGACTAATATTATCGTCAAACGCTCCGTTTGTAAAGGATTCGTTATAGTGACGTTATGAAACAGTTGAAACAAACATCATCATGGCCGACAGGCGGTTTGGCTCGTCAAAACTATATTTAAAAACTAAAATTTTCATGTACGGAATCACGCCCCAAAAAAATATGAACAAAAATTTTTCAATCTAACAGAACGATAATGAACTATTTATGACCATTTTAAAAAAGGGTCAACTAGCCTATTAGGCTAAATGTGTCCAACTTGTTGGAGCAGGTAGTTTTTACCACAGCAGGAAGGATTTCGAGCTCTCAAACTCAACGCTTTAATCCATGTTGACAGACTTGAGGTAACAATATTTTTACAAAGCAACGATTTCTCTAGGAATGCAGGTGCAACACCAATAACTTCCTATCTCCGGGCTACAACTGAGAAATTCTGGCTACTACTAAAAAATTCTGGCCACTACTGATTAATTCTGGCTACTTGTGAGAAATTCTGGCTACTGCTAAGAAATTCTGGCTACTATTGAGAAATTCTTGATAGAGGGGTTTCTCAATATTTCACAGCCTGAACCAGACTTCATGTTGCAAACTAGTAGATCAGCGAGGCTGTTGATTAAACATAAAGATTTACATTATGAATTTAAAGAGTTGCAGTAATCAGTGCCTATATTAATCCTAAAATTAGGAAATTGTGGTAACACCGTATTAGATGTGAGTTCATAATTTAACAAGCGCATAGAAGAAACTACATTTGATAAATCGGATGATCGGCCGACTATAGAACTTGTTTTTCAACTCCAAATATTTATTCATTTTAATTTACAGCTCATGGTTCGCTCAGAGAGTATAGAACAATCAGCATAGTAAACACGATCGGCAATAGAGCTTCTATTGTTACCATTACACCACTAATTCCCATACATCCCACAATCAATATTCTTCTAAAGATCGCAGTAACCCCAGACTTGAAAAAAACCTTGCGGACTGTCGACAGGGCGGCATGTCCAACTTGCATGGACTAAAATGACCTCTTCTGTATAGCTTGGCAAATTCGATTCCCATTCGAATGGGGTAGCGATGCCTCCATCGCACGACTTCATACCCGCGCAGTCTGTTCCCCCCGTCGCCCGCATATCATGGGAGTGTAACCAACGAACTTTTCAAGCTATATGTACTCCAAGGTTGGCACGGGACCGCAATTCATTACTTCATATGAATTTTCTCTCTTCCTCTTCTCATATTTTTCATTCTCTCTTCTCCTCATTGTCTCTCTTATCATTGATAGATAGACACTTTAAAAGACGTAAAAAAAATCGACTGCTAGTCAACTAGCTAATAGGTTATAAAGCTCTTCAACGTTATACGTTATTTCATCTTTCCTAAAACCAACGTTAGTCTGGGGTGCCTTGTATTATAGGACTCAAAAACTTAAAAAATATAAGAAAACTAATGTCGAACAAAGGTTATGATTCACAACACTTGTCAGGACAACTAAATTAACAAATCAAACTGTAACTAAAATAAGACCCTAGAATGGCAGAGAATGACCTTGAATGAAGTCACGCACTTATGAACGATGTGTGTAGGGTTAAAGGATCCTTTGACAGTCGACTAACACTCCCCTTTTCCACTCAAGTCACTCTCACCGCCTATCCCAAGTAACCCATAATGAATTACACAACAAGAGATGTGGACGCCTCGAACGCCACGTTCACACTGAAGCCAACACGAGATCGAGCGACGTCATATCCGTCACAGACTACTATTTCCAACACTAAACGGCGATAACACTTGGATCTTTAAAAACTGTTTAATTTATTGCGCATGAAAAGTTTGTTTTAGCATTGATAAGCTTTTGACTTATTGGCAAGTTAAACCACAGTCTTTGTACACAACGCTAATAAATCCTTTCGCTTATCGAGCGGGTTCAAAACTTTACTACGTACTTGACGTTTAGGTATTTAACTCGCTAAGAAGTTATTATGTAATACAGGAAACTAAATTACTATAGGAACTTGATTGGAGCTGCCTGCTGTGCCAGCGACCGCGTTTATAGGCCGCGAATTTAATGCGCAATGTCATTCATTCATCACAAAATCTCAAAAACTGCTTGACATACAAAGATGAAATTTGAGGTAGTTTATAGGTAGTAGAGAGACTACTAAGAACGTATTTTGCGAGAGGACCGAGTTGAGGATTTCTAAGGGCGGACGAAGTCGCGAGCGTCCCCTAGTAAAATATACTTACAATAAAGGTTAAGCTAAGTTTCACTAGTTAATATTTTTATGTCTAATTTGTAAACATTCTCTAACATAAATAGTTTGGAGTTATTTCCATTAATATCCCCCATTTTGTTATCTTTAATAACTTTTGCAATTGTTTCTGTGCGGGTATGACATTTTTACACATTTTTGTAGACGTCATCACAAATTGAATATAATAATATCACACGTATTTTCATTCGATCAGATTATAATAAAAAATTCAAATTCAAAATTCATTTATTTCAATACTTTAAAAGCACTTTTGAAAAGTCAGGTCAGTATGTCTAATTTAATTTAATGTAATGGTGGTAATAACAGTCGAAAACTTAAAATTAAAGTTACGAGGGTTCCAAAGCGCCTTGGTCCGAGAAGAGCCCAAAACAAACTCAGCCAAGGTATATTTTTTTTGTTTACCACTATTTTACAAACTTATATAAAACTAAGCACACAGTCGTATAATACAGTTTAACACCAAGTTTTTTTATAATTTATATAATTATTAACACTATAGTAAGACTTTCCTAAAAGCTTGCGTTTAAAACACTTTGAACTTTTTGAGAGACATTCCAGTGGCTTCATGTGGTAGTTTCACCATCATTATCAACCCATATTCGGCTCACTGCTGAGCTCGAGTCTCCTCTCGGAATGAGAGGGGTTAGGCAAATAGTCCACCACGCTGGCCCTATGCGGATAGGTAGACTTCACACACGCAGTGAATTAAGAAAATTCGATGGTATGCAGGTTTTCTCACGATGTTTTTCCTTCACCGTTTTTGAGACACGTGATATTTAATTTCTTAAAATGCACACAACTGAAAATGTTGGAGGTGCATGACCCGGACCGGATTCGTACCCACACCGTCCGGAATCGAAAACAGAGGTCATATCCACTGGGCTATCACAGCTAGAGCTGTGGTAGTTTAATTCAGTATAATTCTGATTTCACCACAACATTGAAAACATCCCTGTAGTTCGGGTGCACAAATGTATTTGTCAATGATTGACGTACTACATATTCAACGACTACATCCGTAATTCCGCAGTGGGTCGTAGGAAGATCGTTATTTTGGATGGCACCAATTAGTCCGGTGACCGTAATGACCATCTGAGCGTCACAATCGCACCGACCCGCTTCTGGAAACGTTATCCTGCTAAATATATTATTGATACACTTCTGGTAACTGATACTTCTGATCAGCAGGCTAATTCCTATTAGCCTATCTTTGACATAAGTTATTTGACATAATGTCGGAGTATAAGGGGTTGTCTGCAAACACAATTATTGAAAGAAAGTCTGTCAGGTCTAACAATTCCCACTAAGAATGTTACCAATAAACCCTGAGCGGCAGAGAATGACCTTGAGTGGAGTCACGCACTTGTGAACGATGTGTGTAGGGTTTAAGGCGCCTTTGACATATATCTAACACTACCCTTTTCCACTCAAGTCACTCTCCCCGCCTATCCCAAGTAACCAATAAAGAATTACACAACAAGAAATGTGGACGGCTCGAACGCCACGAGCACACTGAAGCCGTCCGCACCGCAAGTCGTTGCAACGCGGCGATAACATTAGCGAAATTGAGATTCTATGTAACAAATGTCATCCGGTAGATACCATATCGTAGGTAGGTATGTTTATTTTAGTAGGTTGATAATAAAGACCAAAATAGTGAATAGGCCAGCTGAGCTTTTGTATTGCTGCTTTTTATATAAACGATCCAGTTACAAGTAGTGTAACTCAGTCTATTGACATCTCTACAAACTGTAGTAATAGTACAAATATTTCTATATATGACTGCAGTACCAATCCTAGTACTGTTACAATTAAAAATTCTTTAAACTAGAAAATATGACAACGGAGGTGCACTGTAACTTTAACATTGTACACCAAAATATACAGAGCATCAACGGCAAGGAATTAGAAGTTGAACTATTTGTAGAGAAATTCAATATACACATCTTATGTATTACGGAACACTGGCTCACAAAGTCACAACTATCAGTACTTGATATTAAAAATTTTTCATTGTCAAGTGTATTCTCCAGAAGGGCTGGACATGGTGGCTCTTTAATACTTTTACTTAATAACCTAAAATACAAGGATAGAAAAGACATAGTTAGTCTTTCTGTGGAATGCATTGTTGAACTATCTTGTGTGGAGTTGGAACGAATTGTTATAGTATGCGTGTACCGACCCCCTCCTGCTGACTTTGATCAATTTGAGGAGGTAATGGAGGATGTAATGAGACGTTTGTGCACATCTTCCAAACAAATACTGATTTGTGGCGATTTTAATGTTGATATTCTAACAGAAAACTCAAAGTCTGTTAGATTTCTTAACTTATTCAAATGTTTTGATTTGACTCATGCTTTTAATGAACCTACTAGGATAACGGCTACTTCAGGGACATGTCTGGATAATATATTTTACAATTGTGTGATTGAAAAAAAGATGATAATAAATAAATTAGGCTCTGATCACAGTGGTCAAATAATAACTATTTTAAACAATAAATCCAATAGCAACCAATGGTTCAAGTATAGGCCGATAACTGAAGGTAAATTAGAGCGATTTAAAAGCATAATTTCTTCAAAAATTCCAAGTTTTTCATTTGAAAATAGTCACCCAGACAGGCTATTTGGTACGCTGTTCAAGACAATAGACAAAGAGTTTTGTAAAATTTTTAACTTTAAACGTATTAATGTTACTCAAAAATTAAAGTTTAGCGAATGGGCTACTGTAGGCATTTACAAAAGTAGAGACAGATTGTACGAGTTGTACGAGGAGAAACAGTATAATCAAACGCGAACATATTTAGAACATGTAAAAAACTATTCAAAAATTTTCAAACGTGTTTGTATTCTTGCAAAATCATTACACATCAAAGATAGAATAATAAAATCTGAAAACAAGGTACAAACAACCTGGAACATAATTAATAAAGAATCAGGCAAAATTAGACCACGTGATATGAGTTTTGAATTAATTGTCAATGATAAAAAGATAAACACCGATAAACTGGACTCTTCTGCTACGGAAGCCCAGAGGATATTAAGAGGCCATGTTAAAGAGTGCAACGTTCTTTTTGAATTTCATCATATAACTGTATCAGACATTAAAAAAACTTTTAAACTGTTAAAATTAAAAAGAACTGGAGACATGTGGGGCATGTCAGTGAAAGTAATATCTAACATCATTGATGTCATTGCTCCCCACTTAGCTATTATTTTTAATGAATGCGTGGATTTGGGTATCTTTCCGAACCTAATGAAACATGGCAAACTGTTACCACTTTTTAAATCAGGTGACAAAACTGATGTTAATAATTATAGACCAATTACAATACTGCCAACACTTAGTAAGGTTTTTGAAAAAATCATTTTAAATCAACTTTTAAGTCATTTTAATTTAAATAATTTATTTCACCCTGAACAGTATGGTTTTACTAAAGGTCGCAGTACAACTGATGCAGGTGCTAAACTTTTAAAACATATATATGATGCATGGGAAAATGCTAAGAATGCTATTGGTGTATTTTGTGATTTGTCCAAAGCATTCGATTGTGTTGACCATAACATTCTTTTACTTAAGTTAAGCCACTATGGCATAAAAAGTGTTGCACTCGATCTCATCGCCTCTTATCTTAGTGATAGAACACAAAAGGTATGCATAAATGATTCAAAGTCTCGCGGTTTTTCTAACACAATGGGCGTCCCACAGGGTTCAATTCTGGGTCCTTTTCTATTCCTAGTGTACATAAACGATTTACCACACCATGTTAGCGGCATCTGTGAGATAGTACTGTTTGCTGACGACACATCCCTAATTTTTAAGAGTGACAGAAGTAAAGATAATTCCGACGATGTAAACCGTGCCATATCGCATGTGTCGCATTGGTTCACTGTTAACAACTTACTTTTAAATGCAAAGAAAACTAAATGTATTGAGTTTTCATTACCAAATGTTATAAAATTAGATAAGTCTATAATGATCAATGGTGAAACACTAGAAATAGAGAATTCCACAGTTTTCCTGGGAGTGACCTTGGATTCTAAACTTCAGTGGGGTGCTCATATAGAAAAACTGTCAGGTAAACTCAGCTCAGCTGCTTTTGCAGTGAGAAAAATAAGACAGTTTACTGATGTTGATACAGCTAGACTTGTTTATTTTGCGTACTTTCACAGCGTAATGTCTTACGGTATTTTGTTGTGGGGCAAGGCTGCTGATATACATTCTATATTTGTACTTCAAAAAAGAGCAATTCGAGCAATATATCAACTAAAATCACGCGAGTCCCTTCGTCAAAAGTTTAAAGAAATAGGCATTTTAACAGTAGCCTGTCAGTATATATATAACAGTATAGTTTATGTGAGACAAAATATTAATTTGTACAAACGAAAAGGAGATCTAAACCCACGTCTTACTAGACACGGGCATAAGTTAGTTATTTCTGCATATCGTCTCCAAAGAGTTAAAAAATCTTTTGTGGGTTTGGGTGTACTCTTCTATAACAAGATCCCCAAGACTGTGATGGACTTGCCAATGCACAACTTTAAGCAATGTGTTAAAAAACATTTACTTAGTCAAGGTTACTACACTATTGATGAGTTCCTTAACGACAAAGGTGCTTGGAGGCCATTGGATCAGCTTCCACCTTCACACAGGAAATAAAACTATAAGAAATTGTAATTTAATTGTTATCAAATGTAAATTGTAATACTGTATGACTTTTTCAAAAGAGCAACTGTTGAGTTTCTTGCCGGTATCTTCTCAGCAGAACCTGCCTTCCGAACCGGTGGTAGAATCTTTACAAATA
The DNA here is from genome assembly GCF_947172395.1 of Bicyclus anynana. Taxonomy (NCBI): domain Eukaryota; kingdom Metazoa; phylum Arthropoda; class Insecta; order Lepidoptera; family Nymphalidae; genus Bicyclus; species Bicyclus anynana. Next base: position 12,983,304 of record NC_069096.1, on the reverse strand, counting down.
GTCAACTGACGTGTCAAAAGTGCTTGTAAACTGAGCCTACTTGAAATAAATGAATTTTGAATTTTGAATTTTGAATTGTATTTCATGAGCATTCTACTCGTATCTCTTAAAGTATCAATTCAGTAATTCTATATAAGTATCAATTAAAGGATCAATTCAGTAATTTACATGTTTTACATAGATTGAAAACTGGTCTACGAATAGGTATCTAATATGTATACAATACAACCGGATTTGTCATTTTCATTCCCATAAATTTTGTTAGTTTTTGTAAGCGAAAAACGTTAGCGTTTGTAGAAAAAGAATCGATATGCCACATGGCTACAGACCCTAGACAGTTCCAATGCTGCTTGGTTGGCTTAAAGCATAGTTCTGCGCCACGTTCCGCGGGAGTTGTGAAATATTTAATTTCATACAAAATAAATGTAAAAGTGAATTTGTGTGTTACGCTTTCACACTAAACTACTAAGTCAATTGTAAAAATATTTCACAAATAGAGAGCTACATTATCAGCAAGTAACAAAGGCTGTACTTTATCTCTGTATTTTTACGGGAACACACACTACGTAGGTGAAACTGCAAGGCGTTGGCCAGTTGGTACAAGGAAACACCTAGTCAGTAAAATAAGCTTCATAGACAAGCCCATTTTACGTGTAAACAAACAAGATATATTGAAAATACGATAAATATTGCGTAGTTTTTACATCGTCTCAACACATAGTAACCCTCCGCCTGATACCAGCCGAGTGTTCACGGACCATTAATTCTGCTCCCAAGGATGACCTCTACAATGTTTAGTGACCCGAAATGGTTTACCTCAATAGCATTACTGACAAGAGTATCACAAATTTAATTAGGGAAAACCGGTAAAATGTAATTTAGGGGGACTTTTTACTGGCGAATTTACGACAGATACATATCTAAAAAAAATAAAAAAAAAAGAATAATTTTATTAGATATTGATATCAGCAATTGGTACGAATCTCGTATTGACGATATCAAAGGCAAACATAAGTAAAAGGATTTTGTAAATTATTACGTTCGAAATATCTCCTAAAGAGAACTGACTTTATTTTTTGAAACTGATGATTTTGATTGAATGAATGTTTCTCAAATTTGAAATATATATAGATTTTAGACTGGACTAACACTAGACTACTTTTATTCTGAAAAATTCATAGTTCCCGCGGAATTTGTGAAAAACTGAATTCCACGCGGACGAAGTCGCGGGCGTCCATGAAATGGTGACAAGAATTATCATCATCATCATCATCATCATCATCAATCAATGATACCATGGCCCAAGGATCTCTACGGCAAAAGTATTAAATAAGTAACTTTTGGCATTTTTCAAATGTCTTCTTAGCAGTTTTTGACGGCCTCCGTGGCGCAGTGGTGTGCGCGGTGGATATACAAGACGGAGGTCCTGGGTTGTGTCCCCGGCTGGGCCCATTGAGGTTCTCTTAATTGGTCCAGCTCTGGCTGGTGGGAGGCTTAGACCGTGGCTAGTTACCACCCTACCGGCAAAGACGTACCGCCAAGTGATTTAGCGTTCCGGTGTAGAAACCGAAAGTTATATCGCTTCCATTTTAGATTTCATCATCACTTACCATAAGGTGAGATTGTAGTCAAGGGCTAACTTGTAAAGAATAAAAAAAAGTAAAGCTGCAGTAAGAATTAAACATTTAACGAATAAAATGAATAATGCTTGCTGCTTCAAAATGCAAAAAGGTAAATAAATCAGATTCACTACTAAAGTTTACTTTACCGAGTGACAAGTCAGTTTTTAACATAAATTTCAAATTCCTGGATTCCAAATTGCGGTAAGAGGACGCGATGAAATTGTTCCAACTTTGCCCATTACTTTCCCGAGATAAGTCCCAGTCACTTCATAAATATGAAACAATAATAATACACTGAATTATTAATATTATGATGCATTAAAGATGATGGAAAAATACAATTTCTCTTTGGCGTCTAATAAGTAATAAATTGTCTTGGTGCGTTTATTGATCAAAGAATTAATATCAAATCTTAGTAGGTATATTAAGAGTTGGTAGCATCTCGTGCGTATTTTAAAGGCCCATTTTAAGACTAGAGCAGTGATAGCCCAGCGAATATGACCTCTGCCTCCGATTCCGGAGGGTGGGGTTCGAATCCGGTCCGAGGTATGCAACTCCAATTTTTCAGTTGTGTGTATTTTAAGAAATTAAATATCACGTGTCTCAAATGGTGAAGGAAAAACATCGTGAGGAAACCTGCGTACCAGAGAATTTTCTTAATTCTCAACGTGTGTGAAGTCTGCCAATTGAGCCTGCGTGGTGGACTATTGGCCTAACCCCTCTAGGCTATCACGTAAAACAACATGTAACACGGACAAATTGACAAAATTTACACAAGGTCCCAGAACCTCATGATCTAAAGATGCATGTAAATATGATAAATATTTGTGACGCTTTCTATAAAGACTTTTGCTACTGAGGCACTAATTTAGCTTAGAAAATTGTACAAGGAATGAAGCAAAATATAGGATAGGACAGTTAGAGATAATTCAGTTAATCATTGAAACAATTAGTTTCATGTTAGTGTAAGTAAGTTAGAGCCAGCTTGTAAAATGACAATAATAAAGATACCGTTGTCCTCTCTGTAATAATTGGTATTATTACAGAGAAGCAGCTAGCAGCTATAGATCAATTAATATAATATGAGTAAGTTCGTAAGTACAGTATAATACATTATAACAAAGTATAACAGTATCTTCACACAAAGTGATCACGTGACAGATTTCGATGGATGCTCGCAGCTCATAGCTCTTATATAACATTGTGGGAATTCTTACTTTAAATGTATATAACTATATGTACACAGTTACACACAGTGACATTTACACACACATAAATAACCATGTTTGAATTATACATGACATAAGATTGTAATATATGAGCAAGGAAGAAGAGGACTATGTGAAGTATATATAACAAAGTATAACAGTATCTTCACACACACACTTACACAAGTTTTTTTTATTATCTTAGACAACAGTGACTTGTCCAATAACTATGCATTTTTTATGTTTGCGTAGGTAAATGTTTTTAAAGTGAATATTATTACATATTATAAGAAAGTGTAGTACCTACCTTCGGGTATATATAACAAAGTATTACAGTATCTTCACACAAAGTGCTCACGTGACAGATTTCGATGGGTGCTCGCAGCTCATCGCTCTTATATAACATTGTGGGAATTCTTACTTTAAATGTATATGACTATATATGCGTACACAGTTACACACAGTGACATTTACACACATATATATAGCCATGTTTGAATTATATTACGTGACATAAGATTGTAATATCTGAACAAGGAAGAAGAGGACTATGTATGAAGTATATATAAAAAAGTATAACAGTATCTTCACACACACACGTACACAAGGTTTTTATTATCAGTGAAAGTGAATTTTATTACATATTATAACAAAGTATAGTACCTAACTTCGAGTATATATAACAAAGTATTACAGTATCTTCACACAAAGTGCTCACGTGACAGATTTCGATGGATGCTCGCAGCTCGAGTGAAATGGAGCGTAGACATCGGCGTATCCGGTGCTCTTGATATAACATTGTGGGAATTCCAACTTTAAATCCTACCTCAGTTTTACAATATCTGGTAATATACGACATTCGGTAGTAGGTGAAATAAAGGGAGTAATATGTGGATTACTCGCAGACGTAGATTTTACAAAGTAAATGTAATGAAATTCAGAAAAATTAATTTCTACCTGCGCCCCGTTGTTTTACTCGCCTAGATCCGGTTTTTTTAGACATATTGAAATAAAATATATGTGATATTGCAGACTCTAATATATTTAAGCGCCAATAAATAAAATGTAAAATGCAAATAACTATATGATACATCTTAATATATAAATGCAAAAGGTCACTCATTACGAAATCTCGAAAACCACTTGACGACAAAGATGAAATTTAGCAGGGAGGTAGTTTACAATTAATAGACGTCCGCTAAGAACGGATTTTGCAATACGAGATCTAAGTGCGGACGGAGTCGTGGACGCCCGAATAATTTGTCTCAAATAGATCAAACAATAATTTACTTTATAATTCACTACCTTTTTCAAAATAACTGGTAGGTACAATATTTAACAATAGGCTTAATATTTACAATTTCTGTTGAGCCGTCATATCAAAGGTATCTCTACCTACTTGCTATGAATCGACGATACTCATGAAAAATTCACGTCGCATTTTCATATGACATTTAAATCGCATCAATAACCATGTTTAAAGTGAAAAATGCTCAATTGTTTTCCACATTTCAGAGAAGTTTTTGAAAAGCAATTTTAAAATGGAGTACAGAACGAATATGTTATTTAATCGCTAACTGTATAGGAAACGAGGCCACTTTCATGCAAGATGAAGAGAAACGGAACTTAGATCACCACATTGTTTTAATAATTTTATAATTATAATTATCATCAGGTGGTCATAATAAAGACTGGAAAGATTTCGCTGGCGGGAGGCTTCGGCCGTGGCTCTACCGACAAAGCAACGTAGCGTTCTGGTGTGACGTCGTGTAGAAACCGAAGGGGGATTTTCATCCACCTCCAAACAAGTTAGCCCGCTTCCATCTTAAATTGTATCATCACTTACCATCAGGTGAGAATTTGTAATCAAGAGCTAACTTGTAACAAATAAAAAAAATCAATGTACACTTTTAACCCCTATTTCAACACTTTAGAGGTTGAATTTTTAAAATTCTTGAATCACATTATATTTCGTATTTTTTATGATTTATGAAGAAATTTTTAAAACTGTAACTCTAAAAATAATCGACTTTCCATGCAAGCTTTCAATCCTTTTTTTTACTTTAGGGCCAAAAAACCCCTATGTTTTGCTCCAAGGTCTTACTGACCATTACACCAAAATTATAAGGAGCTTTTGCTTGACTGTTGGATCAGGGGACAGATATGTAAGGCTACATCCTTAAAACAGCGCGTGAGGAGATTCCTCACTCTGGATCCTTGACCGATGGTTGCTTGGACAGAAAGCCCCATAAGCGGAGAAACCGATTGTATTTTATATTTTTATATCTGTGAAATTTTGCTGTGATTCTAAAAGTGTAATTCTATATCGACTACGTTGCAAAACTCAATAGCTATAAAAAATAAACAACGTTAGAAAAGGATTGAATGAATTAACAAAATGTATTTTATGTGAACAGATAGAAAGCGTCACAAATACATTGTTCATTTTATTGACAATGTTTATTTCCAGTGTTAACGTGAAGGCTTTATATTCGGACTGTAAACAATTTTGAATGGTGCTTGATTTAAGGTGAATCTTTGTAACACATTTGTATGTGTTTCATTTGATATTTTATATATATTTTTTATACTTTACAAGTTAGTCTTGACTTGACTACAATCTCACCTGATGGTAATTGATGATGCAATCTAAGATAAAAGCGGGCTATTATTTTGATCACACGTTTTAAGCTCCTCTATTTTTTATATTTACGATCTAATAAAAAGATACTAGTATTAAAAAAAACAGTAATTTTGAACGAACTCTCGTTAAAGTTTGAAGTGAAAGTCTTCATCTATATTTTAATATTTTACGTACCTTTTTACGACTCGATTCACCTCACTTTTATATTACTTTGTAGCAAAACATTTTAAAGGGTAACCTCTCCCTCTCGAAGTACGATGACGATGTCACTCCAGCCCGAATGAAAATATTTATGAAATAGAGGTTCGACGTTAATTTTGTTACAAAAACTTACAAAGTAAAATAAATATACATTCCCTAAAATATAATCACTTCACTATAGTATAATCTATTCATTCATCCATTCATAACTAAGTTATTTCATGTGCAAATTTTAGATATAATTAATGGTCAATTACTCTTATTATTTACGGCTGTACATATAAAGGGATTTAAAGGGATGAAAGGATGAAAATCTAAAATAACAATAAAGGGGTAATATTTACTATTGTTTTGTTACAATTAAACTCGAAAACTTAACATTTAAAAAATATACTAAAGAAAACTACGCTACACCTTTCCCGAGTAAATAAGATGGGATATTTCATCCCCACATTCCTCGACCGACAATGCTTCCCAGGCTACACGATGACGTCACGAGGTCCCCGTTATCAAACGACACTCAGACGTGGGTTTTCTAACTCACGATCTCGGGGGCGTCCGGACTGATTCACTCAAGTCACGGATACCCCCTCCCGAAAGGCCCTCTAAGCTCAGGTCCGAGTCTCATAGGAGACGCCCTTAATGAGTCGTTCCGTCCTCTTTCTTTATTTCAGCCTTCAGGTCTCATCAGGCGATGTTTATGCGCTCACCCAAACTCCCCGGTGTCGCCGGAGTGGTCCCACATAGAGCAATCGGCACTTACTCAACACGAAAAAAAAACCCCGCATTCCCACGGTGGTGACTATTCGGGTGAATCTACGGGGCGCCCGTAAGCTCCCACTCGCACGATCGCTTTTATATGTTCACATGTCAGCGTTTTATAAACACGACTCTTTTTTTCGAGCAGTGTTTCAAATTTTCAATTTTGAACGTTGGAAATAGACATTCATTTAACTTCATACGAATTTTGAACGCTTTTTTAACGCCCGTTAAAAAAACGCTTGTGCATATGGCGGCTTAGTAGCACCTCATATATTACTTTTATCCCGAGATTTCCATGGGAACGAAATCCATAAGGGTGAAACCAGGCTGTTAGACTAGTCTCATAAACGCGAGAGTTTATGTGATAAATAATATAGATGTTTGTTATTTTTTCACGCAAAATACTACATACATAGGTATATACAATTTTTTCCCGAAAACATACATGATTCTCAGGAGTTCTGAAAAACTGAACTTCACGCGGATCAAAGTTCCTTATTAAAGAATAATTTAATTTTGCTTTTTCCTTAACATTTTAACCAGAAATAAATTCCTGTAATTAAATCTATGTTACTCATTTTGATAACTCATCTAAAAAAATATCAAAATCGGACTACTCACTAAAAAGTTACACGTGTCCATACATAAAGAATATTATACACCCCGAGTTGTTAACGTCTTTGTTTTTCATCGGTTGAAGGTATAGGTATATCTTTACTGTCAAATTTCAGTATGTTCACCTTTTCAAAACTTTTTAATTATAAAACTTGAAAAGCTGCATTAAGTTTCGGTGTTATAATTGTTTTATATTTATACAGTGGCTGGAAGTTATCTCGGCAAGGTAATGGCTGAAGTTGTAACAGTTCAGCCGGACCCTTCCACTGGAATGTAGACGTTGCTAACTTTGGCTGTAAATCAACTTAAACTGACTTGTCATTTAGCGAAATTGCTGTAAAAATAATTTGCATAAAACAAATAAATACACCCATATATAAAAATGGTATTCTACAAAAACGCGTTGTGTCTTAAAAACGCTGTCGTGTGAACATAAACTTGGAAATACATTTGTTGCATTTGAACGTTTTTTTAACGTCCGATAAAAAACTCTCGTGCGAATGAGTCTCAGTCTATTTTTGTGTGACCTTGATTGGTCCTACGAGTATGTGATTTCAAATCATGATGACTTCGAGTCCTGGATTGCCAAGTGTTGAGCTTTCCTTCTTCTAAAAAATGTTCAGTTATTTTTCTCAGAGTCATTATAAGCCGTCGTCCTGGTAATGATCTTTCAAGAGTCAAAGCCTACCAACACACATTAGAGCAGCGTGGTACGTTTAAAAAAATAGGCTGTTAATGACAACATACAATTAAGATAATACCTAGATAACCGATTCAAACTGTCAACGCCACAAACAAGCTACGTTATTCACAATGAAGCGCATAGAACTACCGCAACTCGTTATCTAGATACCTACTCGTACAAGTAGTGCTTCGCAAAACTCTTTGTGTGCTGCGTGAACGGGAACTTTATTCGGAACAAATATAAATGCAAATATTCTTTGCTTTCAGCTTACTCGGAAATTGCTCCGTTATTAAAGCAAAAGCAAAACGTCGGTAGCCATTTTTCAGCACGCACAGCAACAATATTTAGGAAGAGGTTCAAAAAAATCGAACATGAAAATCTGGTGTCACAGACTGTGATCGCACTCCTTCGAAACAGCTGAACCGATACACACCAATCGACCAATAAAGCTTTTTTGAGATATTAGGTCGTAAAATATTTTTACCAATTATTATAGGACTCAAAAGTGATTACAAATATAAGAAAACTAATGTCGAACAAAGGTTCACAACACTTGTCAGGACAACTTTATCAACAAATCAAACTGTAACCAAAATAAGACCCTAGAATGGCAGAGAATGACCTTGAGTCGCACGCACTTGTGAACGATGTGTGTAGGGTTAAAGGTTCCTTTGACTGATATCAAACACTCCCCTTATCCACTCAAGTTACTCTCCTCGCCTATCCCAAGTAACCCATAAAAAATTACACAACAAGCGATGTGGACGCCTCGAACGCCACGAGCACACTGAAGCCAACACGAGATCGAGCGACGTCATATCCGTCACAGACTACTATTTCCTACACCATTTATTAAAAACATGTAAATTTAAAAGCGGCCAACGCCGCTATAACACAATATTAACCAATATTTCTACCCCTAGCCCCAGTCGGTTTTGTAGTGACTAGTGACCATCGTTTCGGAAGGCAGGATCTGCTAAGAAGAGCCGGGAATAACTCAACCTTTAACTCTTAAAAAAATCTTATATCTAGTTTACAATGACTAAATTCATTGCCATTTACTTCCTGTGTGAAGTTGTTAGTTGGTCCAATCTTTGTCAATAAAGAATTCAATGTGTAGTAACCTCGAATTAGTATTTTACCTTATGCATTAGTAGTTAATTAAAAGTTTGTAGTACTAATCTATCTATATTTCAAAATTTGTCGTACAATTTCCAATCCCTATCCCAATACAGAGAAGAATGTAAAATTCTGTCCGTGAAATGCATTTCGCGTAAACATTTCCCGAATTTTCAAACAATCGGCCGCTTTTAGTTGATATATGACCCGTAACTGCAAACAAAGCATTATTGTTGAAGCTATTGAACAGCTTTCACTAGTTCGGCCCGGGTTGTGGACAGGACAACAACAACAGGATATTATAAAAGCCTAAATGTGTTTGTACGATCTTTAATACAACAATAGAATTATTGATTGATATTTTTATGCACCTCACACACTATGGCACCACGAATAGTCATTGGCCATGTTCGCAAAAACTTTAGAGGCCCTCGTGGCGCAGCGATTGAGGTTTTCTTAATTAGTCCAGGTCTAGCTGGCTAGTTACCACCTTACCAGCAAGCGATTTAGCGTTCCGGCAATGTTTTCTGTGATTCCAGTACGATGTCGTGTAGAAACCGAAGGGGGTGTGGATTTTCATCCTCGTCCGAACAAGTTAGCCCGCTTCCATCTTAGATCTTAGTGCATCAGCACTTACCATCAGGTGAGATTGTAGTCAAGGCCTAACTTGTAAAGAAAACCAATTTTCGGGCTACTGCCCTTGCAAAGTTACACCGTTATGACATCGTTCGTTTCAATGGAAACTTCGTATATTTTCATTTTGGTATCCCATAAACATAAAGTTCAAATTCGAATATGATGTGATTATAGACGAATATTTCGTCGACGAATGTAAAATAGTGATATTACACAACTGCCCGCGCAGCACTGCTGGAAGGCTGGCAGGGCCACATTCGCCATCACAGAACTAGTGCGCGACCAGTCGTGCTGCCCCGCTCTGTTGGACGGTGGGGCCAAGTGTACGATGTTCAAATGGTTTCTTCAGGTTAATCTTGTCGTTGGGCCTCTGGTCGTCGTGTGGACGTCTAGTGCACGTGGTGCCTTATTGTCGTATCTTTAGTGGAAAAGTATCCCCTAAAACATCCTTCTAAAACAACACAGTACTTCGTAGGGAAACGTCATATTTTCAGTATGTAAGTTAAAATTAAAGATAAATTCAGTCTGTCATTTATGTAAAATAAAGAGGTAACACTCGGAATGTGATAATAAGCTGTAAGCTTATTATCACATATCACCTTCATTTTGGTGTTCTAAAAGTTCTAAAAAAAGATCTCAGTCTCATATTTATGTAAGTTAAAAGTCACAAAAAAACATTATATCGCGATTATCTCGTTTTCTATGACTCCAGGACTATTAATATTTGTTATAAACATTGTAGGAGATATTTGTTTTTTTTTTTCATTTTGAGTAATAAAACATTGTTCACAACATTATTCTGCCATCCAGAGGTGAAATTTTGACTGGAGTGCCTATTATTTTTTCCTCAATACCGTTAGTGGTTTCTTAAACAAACTTATACTGTAGATTAACGGTCGATCGATCTTTGATTGCGTCCGTCTTTCCCGGCAATTGTTTGTAAATGTATCTCCGCTCTACGAGAGATTAATGGGTTCTCGGAACATTTAGCTGTTAAGTGTCTTAACAACCAACACTTAGGTACTTGCTATTTTGTACCTTTTAGATGCAATATAAGTATGTACTTTTAAACAAAAGTGCATAGTGAAATATTTTATCCGATAATAATATTGTATTCTATGACAGTGACAAATGTCACATCATCATTATCAACCCATTTTCGGCTCACTGCTGAGCTCGAGTCGAGATTCGAGGCCAAAGGTTCACCACGCTGGCCCAATGCGGATTGGCAGGCTTCACACACGCAGGGTATTAAGAAAATTCTCTGGTATGCAGGTTTGCTCACGATGTTTTTCCTTGACCGTTTGAGATACGTGATATTTAATTTCTTAAAATGAAATGACTCATGTCATTACTATGCAGAAAGTAAATTGTGATAATGTTACCTGGATTTTTGACTTATTAAGCAGTCAGCAAACATTTCAACTGAAACCTGGTCACTAATTGTGGCCCACATAAAAAGGCTCAAAGTCTTTCAGCGGACGATGGAGCGAGGTATGCTTGGAGTTTCCCAAACAGAAACAACGACAAGAAAAACCAATATAACTCAGCGAGTCGTGAAGCTGAAGTGGCATGGACACATAGTTCGAAGAGCAGAAGGACGTTTGGGGTCCCAAGGTGCTGGAATGGCGACCCCGCCCCGGAAAGCGCAGTACTGGTCGACCCTCCACTAAGTAAACTGCAGGTAACCGCTGAATGCTGGTGGCTCGAGATTGTTCTGTTTGGAAGTCCATACAAAAGGGCTATGTCCAGCTGTGGACGTCTGATAATATGATGATGATGATGGGAGGTCGTTAATAATTTTAACAATATCACCCTAAACCGATCCGAATTGCAGCAGCGTGGTGGATCAAAGCTCCATATTCTTTCCTTGTAAGGCCTGGCCCTTGTCATCGTCGGTATTATAATATCGGATTGTGCCAAAAAGGGTTGAAACGGTAATGGGGTTTGGCTACAAGTCGTTTTCTGTTATCCGCTGTCGATTAACGGATTACCTCCATTTTGCGTTGAAAAATGAAAATATCTTTTCCTCCGGGAAACGGTTGAGATGAGATGCTTGCGATAAATTATCCTTTAAACATTTTATTGAAATATTAATTTAAATCTTGGATTTTGAAGAGTTTATTTTCCTTGCCTTTGTCGAATAATAAACCACTTTTGATTTCGTAAAATAACTTTGGCATTTTGAAGCACGTAATAGGATTACTTTTTATTTATACACTAACAGACGACTGCGTGAAATATATCTTACATCATGATATTTCAACAAATGTACATACAACCGTAACAAGTTATACATGAACCTTTCTCGTGAACCACTCTATTGGTTCGTGAAATTTGCAGATATTTCTGTATGATAGTTTTCAAGTTAATTGCGAACATACAGACAGACGCGTCGGATAACTTTCTTGTTTATAATATGTTTAGATTATTATTAAATATTGTTTTTCCTTTTACCTCAATATTTCACATCATTCACTCTTTTTTCTTCAACATAATAATTACACAATCAAGCTTTTTAAAATTTTTGTCTGTCTGTCTGTATATCTCTGAAACGTCGTAAATAGAGGCGGTTATTGAGCGACGTATAGGCTACTTTTTATCCCGGAAGAGTTTATTGTTCCCGCAGGATTTGTGAAAAACTGAATTGCACGCTAACGAAGTTGTGAGAGTTTTGTAATATCTCATATTTCATGGAGCATTAGACGAACCATCCGCTTGTTCCGTCAACTTTAATGGTAGGCGTTCACTGATCCGCATCGTACGTAACGGACGCATCACAATAAACGGATTTTTAATTTTACAGTAGATAAAATCAGTTCAATGCAATCTGTACGATGCGGATCAGTGGACGCACTTGTATGACTTTCTATACAAGGAACCCAAAATCCGTTTGATGCAATGCGTCCAATGTGGATCTGTAGACGCCTTCCGAAAGATGAAAGTTATTTTTGTATGTAACGAATCAATTGAAAATTACTGGATTGATTTGAAAAGTTCTTTCACCGATAGAAAACTACATTATCAAGTATTAACATCTAGGCATTCTTTTCAATATTTTTAATTATAATTCTTCTAGGAATGCAATATACGCAGGTACAGCTGCGAGGTTCTGCTAGTAAAAAATATAGTTAATAATAAAAATTTTAATAAAAAAATATAACCGACTTCAAAACCTAAAAACGTACCCACTAAACTAAAAAGCGAAAAATAACATCATAATATGTTCTACCTGCTGATCATTATGAAGGCGGTGCTAAGCCGGTGATGTATTAATTCAAGCCATGTGAGAATATCTTATAGATTTAGATTTTGCAGACAGTGTTGTTTCATGTGGTCCTGTCAGAAATGGCTTAAATTAAGACAACACCGGCTAAGCACCGCCTTCATACTGATTAGCAGGTAGAACATATTATGTTATTTTTCGCTTTTTAGTTTAGTGGGTACGTTTTTAGGTTTTGAAGTCGGTTGTATTTTTTTATTAAAATTTTTATTATTTTTCCATTTTTAGTGTAAAATTTCATCTCAAACGAATACATCAGACCCCAATGACAGTCACAACCCATCTTGGTACAAAATTCACAGCAATACAAATTAATCAAGCCCAAGCACAAGGTAGCTACCATAAAACGTTAAGGGGTTCCCTTAATTGACCTTGGTCTTCATCATCAGACCCCTAATAACGGACACAACTCATCTAGGCAGAAAGTTTTCAGCAATACGAATTAATCAAGGCCAAACACAAGGTAGTTACTGTAAACTGTTAAGGAGTTCCCTTAATTGTCCTTGGTCTTCATCACCAAACCCCTAAATGACAGTCACAACCTATCTATGTGGAAAGTTCTCATTAATACAAATTAATGAAGCCCAAACACAAGGTAACTGGTGTAAATCGCCGAGGAGTTCCCTCGTCTGTTTTATGGCTCCATCATCAGATCGATTTTAAATCTTCATGAAAGTGTAGTGCTTAAAAGTACTAAATGGAAAAGTTCACGAACACACTAGACACCCATATAATTTTCGAAAGTTCTCCTCAATTTGTCCAGGATTCCATCATCAGATCTTGACATGTTGGCAATGGGACCAAATGGGGACTATACCGTTTCAAACAAAAAAAGAATTTTTGAAATCGGTCCAGGCGTCTTCGAGTAATCGGTGTACATACATAAAAAAAAAAAAAAAAAAAAAAACGACCGAATTGAGAACCTCCTCCTTTTTGAAGTCGGTTAAAAAGTAACAGTAACCAAAATTTCTTGCTGAGTAAATACGAAATATTTCTGAAAAATAATAATAATAATAATCCACTTTCCCCTTCAAATTCGTATTGTGAGTGAGCCCTCGATTTGAATGAGACGCTCCTCTAAGATAACCGTGTTATTAAAGAGTGAACGTTGAGATCTTTCCCAGTCGAGAACACTAAAGGGTACTTGAGAAAACTGACTTCATTTATAGGTTTTTATATTCAGTGTCAATTTTCTTTAAGCAAAAAGTATTTATTACCATCAGTCATGGACAAGGACATCTAGGCATAGAACCTCAATAGCTCAACGGTAAGAGCGGTCGGACTCATCATCGAAGGGTGGGGGTTAAATCTCCGCCCCGTTGGTCTATTGTCGTACCCACTCCTAATAGGTACAGTCTTTCCCGACTAGTTGGAAGACTAGTTAACAAACAAAAAGAGACGAAAAACTAAGAACAATTGACTGGTGGGAGGCTTTGGCCTTGGCTAGTTACCACCCTACCGACAAAGTCGTACCGCCAAGCTATTTATTATTTAGCGTTCCGGTACGACGTCGTGTAGAAACCTAAAGGGATGTGGATTTCATCCTCCTCCTAACAAGTTAGCCCGATTCCATCATAGATTGCATCATCACTTACCATCAGGTGAGATTGTAGTAAAGGGCTAACTTGTAAAGAATAAAAAAAAATCATTAGCGGGTAGTTAAATAAATATTATAATTATAGTGTGAGTGCACTGCTGCTTCGACGCTACAAAGGCTATTAACATGTATCATGTAGATATTATTATATTTCCAATTTATCTTTGTTGTTAAAATCCAATATTTTTTTGGGCTGTAATTCAAATATTAAGCAGGTTACTTAGGATAATAATCATATTTTAAAAATAAAACAGATTTTTCCTCTCTTGTGAACATAAGGGGACTTCAGTGAACTGCCTTCATTTACACGGGTTTTCATATTTCCAGTGGATTGCCTTTAGCCAAGAATTACGGGTTCAGTTGAGTACCCACTCAGTACATTTATCTAAAGGTCTCAATTTAAAAGGAATGATATAAAAGAGACGAATACGCTTTTCATTTGAAGGACCTTTCAAATGTTTTTATGTTTTTTCATGCCAGGCTTATTAAAGATAGATCTGCGAGCGGATAATTAGGACAAAGGTGATGTTTTTGTTTTAAAAATAAATCTTATCAATATATATATTTTTATTGATAAGATTTCTGTGTAAGTTTGTAGAAGATAGGCTGCGTATTTTAAAAAAAAATAATTAAATCCTTTCATAAAAATTAAAAGCTCCTATCGTTGTAACTGTAACGGATATGAGTACAAATTTTGTTCATCAATAACAACCCATATTCGGCTCACTGTCGAACACGAGTCCTCTCAGAATGAGAGCGATTAGGCTAAATATTAGTCCACTATTAGTCCACTACTCTGGCCCAAAGCGGATTGGCAGACTTCACACACACAGAGAGTTATGAAAATTCTCAGGTATGTAGGTTTACTCACGATGTTTTTCCTTCACTGTTTGAGACACGTGATATCTAAATTCTTAAAATGTCACATAACTGTAAGTTGGAGGTACATGCCCCTGACCGAATTCGAACCTACATCCTTCGAATCGAAGGTAGAGGTTATATCCACTGGGATATCACGTCTCTCTGAAATTTTATTACCTATTACTATTTATTCCTTTGTCTATAACAAAACGTAATAAAGAAAATTAGGACCAGTCTAACACAATAGAACACATTGTGCCAAAGGATAGGGCTTCTCAACCTTTGGGATTTCAGCCCACCCACAGTACTATTGATGTATAAAAGCTTAAATTACCAAAATGTATCGTTAGTTAATACATTTTAATCAAGGCTCTTATAAATCGCTATTGGAATATTGAGTCTTTCGTGGAATTTTATGTGTAACTTCATACGCTTTTATTAATTAATTACTGTAGAAACTTAAGTAAATCTATAGTAGGTAAACAGCAGTGAAAGCCTGCAAAAAATTACCACAAATTGGATTTATTAAATGAGAATGAAATACAATTCAAGTAATTCAGAATCCTAGCTTCTTTCTTTCTTTCTTAGAAGCTTTGTCATCGGTTTCATCATTATCAACCCCAACAATTCGGCTCACTGCTGAGCACGAGTCTCCTCTCAGAATGGGTTAGGCCGATAGTCACCACGCTGGTACAATGCAGATTGGCAGATTCACGATGTTTAATCTTTGAGACACGTGATATTAATTTCTTAAAATGCACGTAACTGAAAAGTTGGAGGTGCATGTCCAGAAACGGATTCGAACCTACGCCCTCCGGAAACGGAGGCAGAGGTCACTGGGTTACAACGGCTTAAACTAATCGGTTTAAAGTAATATTATTAAGTTTGTTGATGGGAACCGAATCTTAAAAACGTATCTAAACTAAAGTGAGTGAGAGATGGTTAGAAAGGATACTCGTAATAAAAAATCAAAAGTATCTACTTACAATTTGAAAGTCTCGGCGACTCAACGAAGCGTTAATTAATATTTAATCAAGACCCTTAGTGCTCTCCGGGGAGAGATTGAGTCTTCCGCGGAATTTTATGAAACTTCATCCCCGTTAGGAACGCCTTAATAGCTGGGAGAATTGAGTTCCACTGCTTTCTATAATACTTGTGCTTTGATCAAATATTAATCGGCGATTTATTAGAAATTGGGCTGATTTAGTTAGGAAGATACTACCTATTAATTATATAATTGCAATATTTTTTAGTCATGCTACTAAAATCAATTAGCCGAGATCATCCAGGTTTCTTACTATACAGAAGCGCACTTGCTAAAAGTTATATATATTTACTCGTATGTGTTTATATGTATTAGTTGTGTTTTCATGTTATAATTATAGAAGGTTTACCGTTTGAGAACTTAAAATGAGAAAAACTTCATTTCTAAACTTCACAACCAAGAAATTTTCAATATTTTCACTGCACTACACAATCCGTTTCTAGGGGATTTTCAAAAATAACAATATTCCTATCCGGAAAAAGCTATAAATATTATTTCTTATTCTGGGAATCCTCTGGTCGTGAGTGCCGTTCTAGCGTTTTTGTACAGTTTATCAATCTTCAAAATATGCAAAAAATATGTCCATGTTTTGTTTTGTTAAACTTCTGCAAAGTAACAGCAAAGAAAGCTTATTTCGAAAGAGCTTTTTACCCAGTTTATGGCACCCTCAATAGTGGTGTAACTTTAGTATTCTATTTGTAAATTTTGTATAACAATGTCAAATAATACTCTTAAGGTAAACTTCCGTTCTAGCAATACACAAAAGTGGTCGCGCGACGCGGTTTTGGCCTTTGTTTAGTGCTCCATATAAATTCATACTAAGCAGTGGGTCCCGCGGTCGCCAAGAACGAAAGGCTACCTTTAGCTCCTATTTGTATCACTTCACACATAAATATGTATTTTTAATTTAGTAGTAGTAACTTCAAAACTTTCCAATGTAAAAGTTGTGACTAATAAACTTAGTTCTAACTTATTATGAATAGATAATATAAATGTCTAGACGTTATATTTTCTTCTGCTACTTCGTGTAAGACTTGGCTTTAAGACTATTCGACACAATTTGGCTCCACTTAATTTTACTTTATGAAGTGTATAATGGGAAAGTTGCCCGCCAAAGTTTGTTTAACAAAATATGCCCAAGCTTTTTCTGTTCCATGAAGCTTCTCGGAAAAGTTTTTCAAAGTGTTTTAATTACTATTAAAGATAATTTTTTGACGTATTAGCTTTAGCTACGTATTCACAGCTGGAAGTTTACCTAGAGTTTAGTTCTGAGTGAGGTTGAGGAGGTCCGTTTTATTATTTAAAGTACTACAACTTGACTACAACCTCACCTGATGGTAAGTGATGATGCAATCTAAGATAAGATGGAAATGGGCTATCTATCTACAGCCCTTTCGGTTTCTACACAACACCGTCACGGAACGTTAAATCGCTTGGCAGTTACGTTTTTGTCGGTAGGGTGGTAATCAGCCACTCCCGAAGCCTTCCACCAGCCGAATACAGGTACAGGTGGTAATAGTACTTAATAATTAATTTCCAAATTAGCTACTGATCGTATTGGTATGAAGGAAAAGATATTAAACGAACAAAGTATTTATAACGCAAAAAAACAAAAGTAAACGTTTTTTGACGCGTAAAAATCGACTAACGCTTTTGATCTCCGCTTATAAAACTCCAGCAACATGACAGCTGAACAAAAAAATACTTGGCATAAAAGCTAAATTTAAAATATTAAAGGGCGTTTTAACAATATCACGGAGTCCGCTATTCAAAAGAGGGTTAATTAATTCTTAATCAGAACAGAGCCTAACAGGAGGGCTGGTTTTGAAACGCGTTTTGTTGTAGAACGAGAGCTTGCAATTGCCAGATCTACCTCTTTTTATTACGGGTGAAAGTTCGTCAATCCATGCTCCTACCATAGGTAAGTACGGTAGCTAATTGTGTAGTTTGGAGCGTAATAGGAAGGAGGTTTCAAGAGGCAAATGTTTATGTAATTGATCAACTTTCTATTAATTAATAACTTTTTTTAGTAAATCTATAGTATGTTAACAGTGGAAGCTGGGTGCCTGCAGAAGAGTAAAATTGTAACAAATTAAAAAAAACACACCCATCTGCATAAAACCGACTGTTTTCTAATTGCTTTCTACTCTTTTGGCTAGAAATTGTTTTTTTTTCTTTTCTGTATATTTACTTTATACAATCGGGTGTTCTTATTTTTTAATCGTTTATTTATATACACTTTCTAGTTACGAGAAAGATGTTGAATAATAAAAAGTAATATTTTGATATTATTTTCTATGGAATATCATGGAAAATCATGTCTCCAATCTCCAGACCATTAATTTAGTGGCAAGAATTCGCTAGAAACCTTCAAAGTTTGTTCTTTAACGGTGGTTTTGGAAGAGTTTACGCAAAGCTTAGCGACAGGCGACTAATTTTCTCATATTATGACAAGATTTCTCAAATTATTTCGAGGGAGTTTCTTACAAAATGGGCTTTATACTTAAACGGTTAAGGGTCTAGTTTGAAACCTTCCACAGCTACCACAGTCCAAACTGCATAATTGATCACCGTACTTACCCGCAGGAGCAAGGCTGAAGAACTTTCAGCTTTCATAAAATGAAGCATGTCTGACCATTGCAGGCCCTAGTACTACGTCTCGTTATAAACGACCTTTATGTTCGCGAGAAGTGCTTTGATCGTAACTTTATTGTTATAGTTCAGTATTTTACTACGTGGTTCATTAAACTGTATAACGAAGACCATTGAGTATGTTCTATATTGTAAGGAAGTCCCAATTGAATATACTAACGGTTATAGTCGGTCCTATTCAGTCGCGACCTACCCTGCAAAGATTATGTACAAATTACTGCAGGCTATTTATCTTTACACTATCTTTGACGTTTGCTAGTTGACAATACGAAATTGAGATTCTATATAAAAATATCATCCGGTGCTTATTGGTGGATATCACACAGTAGGTAAATGACTTTTTGTCAGTAATAATGATTTGATGATTATTTTAGTAGGTTGACAATGAAGACCAAAATAGTGAATCGTTTTTTAACTGTCTTATTTATCGTTGATTTAACTTTGTTTTATGCAAACTATTTAGGATTGAGGATGGTGAGTTTTAGATGATATTATTTTAAAGAATAAAATTCCCCTACTCCAACGCAGATTGTAATTCTTCGGTATAAAATAGAATAAGAAATGTAGACAGCGTTGTCACTTAAGATTAGATGAGATCATAACCTAACTTTAATATAGTTATCAACATATTCGGCTCACTGCTGAACTCGAGTCTCCTCTTAGAATGAGAGGGGTTAGGCCAATAATCCACCACGCTGGCCCAATGCGGATTGGCAGACTTCACACACGCAGAGAATTAGGAAAATTCTCTGGTATGCAGGTTTCCTCACGATGTTTTCCTTCACCGTTTGAGACATGTGAATGTTATCGCCGCGTTGCAACGACTTGCGGTACAGACGGCTTTAATGTGCTCGTGGCGTTCGAGCCGTCCACATCTCTTGTTGTGCAATTCTTTATGGGTTACTTGGGATAGGCGGGGAGAGTGGTTGAGCGAACACTCCCCTTGTGTTAGGTATCTGTCAAAGGCGCCTTTAACCCTACACACATCGTTTATAAGTGCGTGACTTCACTCAAGGTCATTCTCTTCCATTCTAGGGTCTTATTTTGGTTACAGTTTGATTTGTTGATTAAGTTGTCCTGACAAATGTTGGGAATCATAACCTTTGTTCGACATTAGTTTTTTTATTTTTGTAATCACCTCTGAGTCTGCTTAAATGATATTTAATTTCCTAAAACCTAAAATTTTAATATATCAATCAATTAAAAATTATGACTTAAAATAGGTCTATACCCTATGTAATTTTCAACAGAAGTTCTGCGAACAGCTGTATTTGAGGTCGTTGGATGCGAACTAAGCCTTGATGCAGTGGGTAAACACAATAACGTACCTGAAGCAGTTGGCAACTCGTTATCTGTATCTGCAACTAGTTTTGTCCCTCTGTTCTGAACTTACTCTGCGGTGCGGATTTATTGCATTTGAATATGCTATCTGACTCATATTTTGTTGTGGTGTACAAGTATTCTGTTTAATATTTGTAATATTAGGTGATCCTCGTATATAAGAAGCGTTAGGACCGGATTCGAACACACACCCTCCGAATCGGAGGCAGAGGTCATATCCACTGGGCTATCACGGCTTGTAGTGTTAGTTCACTTAATATTGCTTATTAACTTGCATCAAGTTTCCTTAATCCGGCAAAGGATCTAGTCATAATTATATTAGAAATAACAACTTTCATCTAAATGTATGTACATAAAAATAATGTTGTTTGAGAAACAAAAGAAAAATAAGCAAGAAAATTGTTCCCCGTCGTTTCCTATAATCTTATCGTTGTTTTATTACATCCAAGCATGTCATAGCTGACCTCTCGTGATCGTCCTGATTAGTCGAGCATACGACTACCAACCGTCACGAGCCATTACTTGCCTTCGTCAGAATAAACACTACGTAGGGTTGACAACTACAAAAATTAAAAATAATTTATATTCTTCTTATTAAGTTATTACTTATTTTATTTATAAATAACATATCCGATAGACACTAATGTTTTATACACTTGTATATTAAGGTTGTAAAGAAAGTTTGTAGAGTTTTCATATTTTCTTGTTTTTTACAACGATTTGTTACATGATTGGCAAAGAGTATAATGTTTATATTCATTCGATGGAGTTTTTCCTGCTCTATAAAACTGCGTAATTTGTTTTTGGAAAACTTAATTTTTCAATCCTTTTCTGGCTCCAAAACGAACTATTCAGGAGGCAATAAATCAGCATTTTCAACAACTGCTTTTCTTGGTCTCGATGAAAAGCGTTTCATCGAGACCAAGAAGATGCAGAAGCCGCTCGCGAATTAAGTAGGTATGGTCTTAGTCTGCATAAAAATGCTTTTCAAAGTTCAGAAATGGCGACTGTCATGGAGAAAAAATGCCTTCGACATTGAAAATGACCTAAAAAATGGTTCAACTACATCATCATCATCAGGTCATCAGTCATGACGGTATGTGAGTTCCAAATCTATTCTATCTTAAAATTAGTTATAAATAGTTTGATAGTGATTATACTCATAAAACTCTCTCAACATAGTACAAAAAATATGCTCTAAAAACAATAATTCTGTAAAGCTTGCATGGCCAGTGTCAATATTTTATTTTCGGTTTGAAGGTATTTGAAAGCTTTCGCGAGGATTAGGTCGCGTTTTTCGCTAGGCTGTGTCATATGCAATTTATCAGTGCGCTGTTGTGTTCCTGAAATCCGGTGAAAAAATAAAATAAAAATATGTTTTTTTACAGTTCACAGAGTAGAATAATTTCAGCAGTGATTTTGTTCGTAAATATTAAAACTGTTTGCAGAATAAATTCCATATGGCTTAACAGTATCATACAAAACGATGAGATATGAGTTATGTTTCTGGAAAAGGTTCTTAAGTATAGCTTAATAGAAGTAGTCATTTTAGTGACAGAGCTCGTTTAGGGAACTAATAACTAATAGTAACTAATTATAAACCAAGAAATATACTTAACTAAAAGTAATTATAATAAATAATATTAACTAATAACTACTTACAAGCACATGAGGCTTAAGACCTACGCCTCAATTTCTCAGGATATGGAAAAAGGACAGCAAAAAAAAAACTTCAAATCTGCTACTTCCCAAAACCACCACAGTCACTTACTGTTAATAGAAGCATAGGCTAACCAACTTTCACCTATAGTAGAAGCATAGGCTGACCAACTTTCACCTATAGTAGAATCATAGGCTGACCATCTTTCATCGATAGCAGAAGCATAGGCTGATCAACTTTCACCAATAGTAGAAGCATAGGCTGTCCAACTTTCACCTATAGTAGAAGCATAGGCTGACCAACTTTCATCTATAGCAGAAGCATAGGCTGAACAACTTTCACCTATAGTAGAAGCATAGGCTGACCAACTTTCACCTATATTAGAAGCATAGGCTGACCAACTTTCACCTATAGTAGAAGCATAGGCTGACCAACTTTCACCTATAGTAGAAGCATAGGCTGACCAACTTTCATCTATAGCAGAAGCATAGGCTGTCCAACTTTCACCTATAGTAGAAGCATAGGCTGACCAACTTTCATCTATAGCAGAAGCATAGGCTGACCAACTTTCACCTATAGTAGAAGCATAGGCTGACCAACTTTCATCTATAGCAGAAGCATAGGCTGTCCAACTTTCACCTATAGTAGAAGCATAGGCTGACCAACTTTCACCTACAGTAGAATCATAGGCTGACCACCTTTCATCTATAGCAGAAGCATAGGCTGACCAACTTTCAACATTTAAAATGAGGTATGTCTGGCTATCACAAGCTAAGTCATTTGATTTCACATAACATAGTTCTAATAACATAAGACATCTCATCTCATCGTAGCACCAATCTTCTGTATCTAATCAAGATTTTAGAATCTCGAATTTCGCTCGGTAATTTTGTTTAAGTACAAGATTTACAACCGCAATCTCTGTTTAATATTCTCAATAGTCCGTTAGACCGCTTTATACAATTTAATCAGACCACAGTGTGAAATACTGTATTTTCAGTTATGATGAAGCTGCCATCGAAGCTTTTCTGGCTGACGTAAGGTATCTTATACACGGGCAATAATAACAACATTGGGCAATAATGTTGCTTAAATTAAACATGTTGCAGCAAGTAAGGTTTACTTTGAAATGAACTCAAATTAAATTAATTTATGTAAGAGTTTTTTTATGTATGGGCAGGCCACGTAGTTCGAAGAGCTGATAGACGTTGGGGTCCCAAGGTGTTGGAATGGCGACCCCGCACCGAAAAGCGCAGTGTTGGTCGACCCCCCACTAGATAGACTGAGGACATCAAGTGAGTTGCAGGGAGCCGTTGGATGCCGGCACGAGACCGTTGTTTTTGGAAGTCCATACAAGAGGCCTACGTCCAGCAATGGACGTCCATCGGCTGATAAGGTAATATGTACGAGTATCTTAAGTAGACTCCACCGGTCCGGAGAATAGAGGAAAGTCGGGAATTGCTTTTTTAGAAATTATTATTAGTGTTTTAATTTACAACTTACGAGTGTAGGTATTCTGACTTGTGTGTAGATTTTCCTTTAGCACTAAAACAACTATTTTTTATTTGCTTAAAACTGACATAGCTAACTTGCATGCTCGCTTAATTAACCCAAAACTCCCAACTGGCTATCACTGCTTCAAAAAATGATAACTTAATAAGATATTGTCCAAAGTATAGCTCGTTTAAAAGGATCCTAATATCTTACAAGGGGGTGAAGTATCATAAAATTGTGCGAACAAGCCCAATTTCTCGCTGATGAAGGCTATAGCGGCTGATTAAGAATTAATTAACGGTCTTGTTTCCGTTGGATCTTGAAATTGTGTTGTGTTTTATTTTCCTTCCAGTTAAATTAAATGTTCTGTAAAATCATGGTCAGGATTTAGAAAGTATACAATGTTGTACCAATACAATAACAAGTACCTAAATATACATTGTCATCCCGCCAACTCGTATTGGAACAGCGTAGTGGATCTAAGCTTTCCTAGTAGGTCATTTAAATGGGTTCACTGTGATGATTCATATCAACAATGGCGTACAAAAAGTTTTAGCACACAAGCACAAGTACGAATTGTACTAAATGGAGAATTCTTTCCCCTATACAGGTCGTAATGAAATATCTGGATAAGTAGTGAATTTTTGCACCTGTAAAGTGCACACCAGTGTCAGCCTATCTGTCTGTCAGTTTTAACGACTCACACTGGACCGTATTTTGATTTTTAGTAAGTAAATTGTACATTGGAGAAGAAAAAAAGCTATTTTAAACTATCAAAAATAAAATATCCTGCGTGATAAAACAGATAAACTATACTACATAGTATGTCTGTTTTATATGCTATCGGTTTCAGCTTACCCTGTTTCTTCCATCTAACTATCTAAATATATAAAACTCAAAGGTGACTGATTGACATAGTGATCTATCAACGCACTGCCCAAACCCCTGAACGGATTGGGCTGAAATTTGGCATGCAGGTAGATGTTATGACGTAGGCATCCGCTAAGAAAAGATTTTGATAAATTCTACCTCCAAGGGGATAAAATAGGGGATGAAAGTTTGTCAATTTACCGAATCATTTCACCGCGGCTAGTTGCCTCGACTGGTGACAGAAGGGCTGGCTCATTTTTTGCGCAAAGGATCAGCTTGGCTGTCCAGCGCGGAAATGCAGCCAGTATTCTTGCCACCATTCCACGTGGGCATGATTTGTATAGTTATTACGATAAGTTAGCTTAAGTTCAATTTTAGCCAAATCGGATTTAAATGAGAAAGAATACATTTCTCATTTAAATCCGATTTGGCTGAAATTTGAAACGGAAAATGCTTTTACTCTGGATTAACACATAGACTACTTTTTATCCCGAAAAAATCCATGGTTCCCGAGGGATTTGTGATAAGCTAAATTTCACGCGAACATAGTCGCGGGCGTCCCGTTGTTACTCTATAAAAGTACACTAAATATTTCTAGTAAAACCTTCGTCAGTATAATAAACCCTTATCTGAATTAATGGCATCAATATTCACATAAAACATTTTCATACGCCACCAATCTTGGTTTGGTTACGGTCGTTATCTTTATGCTTTTATGATTCTTAGCTTTTGCTTGTATGCGAACATTATGCCGGGCGTGGTACCAGGTGATATGCATATAAGCCAGTTGTATTCTACACATTTTAGTAAAAAAATATAATAAACTAGCGACCTCCTTAATCTGGCCCCTCCCCAAAATTCTTAGTGGATGTCTACTAACTATGAACTACCTCCCTGCCAAATTTCAACTTTGTACGTCAAGCTGTCAAGAGATAACGCTATCGCGAATTGTATAAATGCGAATGAATTTTCGTAATAATACAATTATAAAAAAATGTATTGGCAAAGAACCATCAACATCTCCTGAGGATGCTCCGGTTTCGGGGTGAAACGTACGTAGAGAGTATTTTGTCGGACCTGGGTGACGTTGTCGCATGGGTTCGTCGACTTTTCGCGGACGATAGCAAAATAAATAAATCATTATATAATCATGATGAACTTCCGCAATGTAACGCCTGCTTCTATCCAATACCTTAAGAAGCTTTCGCTTAACTGTTGGATCAGAAGGTAGTGATTCTTGAGACGGCGCGTATTGTGAGGAGGTTCCTCACTCTGGAGCCCTGACCACCGGTTGCTTGGGCACTCAAATGTCCCGCAGCGGCAGGGTTAATTTTTTTTTATAAGTTTTTAATAGTGTTTTGTTCCTCCATTCTAGAGAACTTGTATCCCTGGATCATCATCATTTTCATTATCAGCCGATGTAAGTTCGTCCACAGCTGGGCATAGGCGTTTATAAGAAATATCTAAATATCGTCGTAAAACACTATCTAGAGTACAACAACAGGTGTCTATGGACTGGGTAAACTGATATAGGATTAGTTTTAAAAGTACCTTCAAATCAAGGCGTATAATCAAACCAAGAGGCTAGGCGGTGCAATGCCCCTGACCCTTCAATTTAAGGGAACCCTCGAATCCTTATTAGAAAATCGTGATCAAACTGAACTTAGAAAATTTAGAAAGAGAGAAGAAGTGACTTAACATTTTTAATGTTCGAGTATCTGTACATATTTAATATTTTTACTTGATAAAACCTAACCAGTTCAGACAGTTTGGGTTAATTACTTTTTTTGCATCAGGGCCCTTGATTACTTAGCTACGCTATTGTCTCAAATATACATTAGAAGCTGAAGTGGCAATGGGCGGGGCACATAGTTCGAAGAGCCGATGAACGTTGGGGTCCCAAAGTGCTGGAATGGCGACCCCGCACTAGTAAGCGCAGTGTTGGCCGACCCCCCACCAGGTGGACTGACGATATCAAGCGAGTCGCAGGGATTCGCTGGATGCAGGTGGCTCAGTATCGTGATGTTTGGAAGTCCCTACAAAAGGCCTATGTCCTGCAGTGGACGTCCATTGGCTAATATGATGATGATGATGATGATATAATTATAAAATAATTCAGAAATATATAGTTTGTATTTTTTTTTTAGAAAATAAAAATATATACAAACATTCACAAATATAACCAATTTTAAAATCAAACACGACGTGTTTGCACGCAATTAAAGTTGCAACCCGCGCAAGCTTAGAGTGCATATAAACTATATCACTGTTAATTTAACTTGTTTAACATTTGCACAAGAACACGAAACGGCACAGAGCGTGTCGTAATAACCTCGCCCGTTAAATAACAAAAATAATATCATATAATCCAAACGAGTCTATGGTTTTCAAATATATCTAAGGGTCAGCAAAGAAGTTATTTAGAATTAAAAGATGAATAGAACAAACATATTTTCTTGATAAAAACAACAGATTTGAATATATTTTACAATTTAAACTATCGTGAGCGTTATTCATATTAATTGATTGAGTATTGAGTTTAGATCGTGCCGCGATGCAAGAACCAGCTCATGACTAAAAGCCCCGTATGGGTTCGAAACTAGTCGGACATACACCGACCCAATATCACGAGAATTAATAGATTTGAGTATAATTTGAAAATCTACCTAAGAATATTATATTATATTTATAAAAGACAGCCTAAAACGTAGATTAAATGTCCAAATTTACTAACTTGATATCATCATCATCATCATCATCATCATCATCATCATCATTATAATATCGTCCGTTCGTGAGGATAGATGTTGGATGGATGCTGGATATATACCTATTGTAGGTTCTTCCGAACACAACTATCCTGAGCCGCCTGCAACACGATACGTTTTCATTCGATGGATTATACTGTATATATATTTCAAAACATTTTACTGTTATAAATAAAGTTATATACTTATCAAACCCCCATTTTATAAAAGCTCAAGGTTTAACTTTATGTATTAAGTAAGTAAATGTTTGCAACTATTCAACTTGGGCCGTGGTAGATTTAAAATACTTTTTCACTACTCTTGCTCAAAAACACTGTCATATTACCACTCCACAGCGGGGCTAAACAAGCATTTCAGTCTCTAGGGGCTAAAGTAATTTTGTTTTTTTAATTCTTGTCTGTTACGAGTACTAGACAAGTACTAGCCTACAAAAAATTGAGGAGGTTTTATTCGAAAATAGAATCATTATAGGTAAGACTCTGATTGTTTTGAAAAAATAAATAAAAAACTTTAAATTGGAGTGAAATGCAGCGTTCTTATCTGTGGAATGCGTTCATTTTTTTATTTAATTTTTATTGAATTGCGAATAGAGCAAGATTTGAAGACATGGGACATCCTTTACGGTGTAATACCTTTTTCTCATGTAAAAAAAAAATAAAATTAAAAAGCGAGAATTTAAAAAACAATTGGCGTGAAAAATACACACTTGATTTTTTTCAGAAATTCATTGTAAATTTGTGACCGTAAATTACATATTTTTCAACAATAATTATTATTGTTGTCTTCATCTAGTGAGAATGGTGATCCTAATTTGGAGATGGATGAAATTTTTAATCTGTTACCATCAAAGTCATAAAGTAAATACCTACCTAGGTAAAGTGGAGAAAACGAATGGATTCACTTACGAAAGAAGTTTTTTAAACTATTATCTCCCACGTATACCTCAGTAGTCATTATTCATCTTCACAGTAGCCGGAAATTATGTTACTGGGTAAAAGCATCTCCCTTAATATCCAAAATTGTAGACTTTGTACATATAATTTTCAATTAAAATCAAATCAAATCATTGAATATTGTACTAAACTATTTTATTTACTCGCAATCGTAGTGAAAAGCAGAGTGTAACACGTGGGGCTAAACCCATTATAAACTCGGTTTCTATTTAGGCGGCCTAAAAATACCTCGTATATAATGGGTCTTTTTAGCCCCTTGTATAACAATCTACTATTTAATTTCAGGTAAAATTTGCATACATAAGTAATTTCAAAATCATCTCAAACATCATAAAACAGGTAACGTTTTAAACACAAAGCCTTAAATATTATAAAACGCGGTGTTATAATACAATCCCAGGCCTCGGCCCAACAAGGCGTTAATTAATTCCCATTCAGGCGCCATAGGCCTCGCGGCGAGAGGTCTTAAGCTTGTTATACTTAAGTAATTTTCCGAGATCGCGCCATTGTTTTAGTGCAGTGTTTTATATAACTAAGGCTTTGATGGAAGTATGAATAAAATTAATATACATTTTCATAATTTCATTCATCATAACATGCATCACAATTTATTAAAAAATAATATATATGTTACAATAATAATTGTATTAATTGCTTCGCTGGTCTATTTAAATAGTTTTAAAACGTTTTCTCGATTTAATATAAACCACTTATTTTCTTTTAGTAGATATGGCATTGAATTCGATTTTTTAACCGACTTTCAAAAAGGAGGAGGTTCTACGTTCGGCTGTTTGTATGTTTTTTGTTATGTATGTCCAGCGATAATTCCGTCATTTATGGACCGATTTTGAAAATTCTTGTTTTGTTTTAACGGGTTTGATATCAGGGTGGTCCCATTTTTTTTCATGTCAGGATATGATGATGGCATCCTGGAGAAATTGAGGGGAACTTTTGAAAATTGTAGAGACGACTAGTGCGTGTGTTAGTGTTTCCATAAGGCATTTTACAGCAGTTACCTAGCACATAGGTAAAATGTTATTTTTTACTTTTTAGTTTAAGTTAATTTTTGAGTTGGAAGTCGGTTGAATTTTTTCATTAAAATTTTTCATATATAGCCCCGGTATGAAAAAATATGGGCAATAAAATGAACGAATGACATGACGTTACGTTTTTTTGAGTGCAACCTATTCTGCGCACCTTTCACCGAGCGCTGCCACCAACAGCGTGCACATATGTTGGCGGGCGCGCACGCCGTGGCCTTCTGCTCCTCGGTTGCGCGCCTTTCACTTTTCAGGCGAATAATATGGTAATATGACAGATATTTAATCCCGTATTCCTACGGGAACGGGAACCACGCGGGTGAAACCGCGCGGCGTCTACTAATAAATATTTTCTCTTTATTCATAACTTTCAGTAAATATTTGTATAGCGTCGTTGAGCGACGAGTTGTTGATCGAAGCTGTAAACAGGGCTGAAGGTGGCAGCTACTGGGGTGCTTATTAAACTTTAATAAAGCTGTTGCATTGCTTTAAAACTTGGCTGAATTATTGTGTAAATACTTGGCAATGAAGAATATAATTATTATAAATTCTCTTGCTTAAATAAATAAATCTATACTAATATCAAATGAAGTCGTACTATTTATTATGTTGTAATATTTATATCTTATTTAAGTGTAACTTAAATAATAGAGTACGTTAAATACCGTATAAGGCGAAATGTCAAAACATGGTAAAACAGCACTTTTTAATTAAAAAAATACATACATATAAATCGTATCTATTTTACCTATAACCACATTTTAAATGCTTTGGAACACCATGAGATTAACTGCGTTTTTCCTCAACTACAATAATTAGTTAATTAAAACAAATTTCCTTTTAAGTCCATATAACTACGTTTTAGTTCAACTCTCACTTAGTTAATTAGAACTAGTTATATTTACTCATAGTGGCATTGCTAAAGTTAACAGAAAATAACAATTAGCAAATGCTCGCGGTCTTTAATGCTTAATAAGTTATTATTAGTTTGCTTTTAGCGAGTCTGTTAACGATGACGTAACAATTACCCGTTCATGAAACTGTACAATTTCGAAAACTGGGTGAACACAGGATCATAAACCCGTAATAAGGGCAAAAATGCATTCAAACTTAAACTTTCCAAATGACAAAACCTAGTAATTAAAACAAAATTAAAACTCCGCCATAATCTCATTAAAGTCAGTCAAGACGACTGCAACAATACGTTAAAATACAATAAAAAAGTCTAGCCAGCATAAGTACAGAACCGTTGTGGGGCGGCCATTGTTTATTTATAATTGCTAGGGAACGTTAGCTTTTCTCTAATGTCGTTAACCCGGTGGGTTGCCCGAATTTGCCTAATAGATTAATGAAATATATGACTTGATATTATGTCAACACTGACTGCGTTGAGATAAAGAGGTTCTACACACTAGCTCTTCTCAGTAGTAGTAGATTATGTATTCCAAACAAATAGTAGCGTCACTATTACACTTGAAATTTCGGATACTTTTAAGATACCCCGTATCATTAAAATTAAAAAAAATACAAGGGTTTTATTAAAATGTAAATAAGTAAATAAATCTAACTAAATAAAAAGAAATAAATAAAATTAAAACCCAAGTTTATGAGTTATATCAAGATGGCGCCCATATAGCAACTATGATATGACAATTGACAGCAAACGTCAAATCGACTACTGCATTGAAAGCGTCATCAGTCCGCCATTATAACCCATAGTATTGCATTTCTTGGGAGAGAATGTATATTATTTCGAAAGAATTGAAGTAAATTCGTAGATAATCAAAAATAGTTTAAAAAAATATTTTCTTTTATTTCCGCCAGGGTACAATGACTGATCCTGGGCTCCATACAATTTTGGACCATCCTTTAACTTCCTGAAATAACTGCACCACAGTGGAAAAACTATACCTAAACCGTACATAATATATAATTTAGAGAAATAGACATAATAAGGACTCTAGTTTACGATAATAAGGTCGCTTTATTGTAGGTATTGTCATATTTTCAAGTTGGGGTAATCGAACCCACGACCTTGGATGCAGAAGTCAGAGTCACTACCCCTGCGCTTTGTCATCAAATAAAAGTCGCCGCAATGATTAAAACTATTATGTTACAATTTCACATTAGCATCGACTTTTTTTTTAAACTTTTTTCTTAAACAGTAAAAAAAAATACATAAAAATATAAGTGGGACTTATCCTACTCTCAATTCTTTAGGATTGATAGTAATGCATACTCGATCTGTGTTGCGCATCAAACAAAATTGATTAAAATGATCTCACGCTGCTGGCTATATATACGCTTTTGAAAAGGTCTTATTCATTAAAATCATATCTTAATAGGTACAATATGGTTGTAATCAGTTACCTACGTCATATTTAAGTCCGATGAAATTCAAACCCTTTGGGGTTGATTCATGATCTTTTTAATGTGACCAATATTCCCATTCCCTTCCAGTTAAAGTTAAGACTGGGTACGAAAGTTGTCCAGCGGACGGAGATTGAACCGATGGCCTATGGGTGTTGATTCCGGCCCCTATCGTCGTCTGCACGGGACGTCGAATAACAGGAAATTTGGAATAGGCTTGCTATGGGATTTCGCAAAAAACTTTTATTTTTGTTGCTCAGACCCAGGTTAGGAACCCGGTAACACAATTACTAATTAATGCTAAACACTACATTCTGTATATTTTATGCAGAGTTTTGTATCTATTTAAGTGTGCGAAACTGTTTAGAAACATTAATTAATGTCCAAAAGCGGCCTAAGAAATGTTGTTTGTTGAATAGATCCGAATTTAAAGACCTCAAAACCACTTACTTGGAATTTCCATTAACCCGAATACCCAAATTACTGGACCGTTGAAATATAATGATGTTTTTGAATAAGCAAGCTTGAATTGAATGGCTTAAGAAATTAGAACTTATAACATATATTTTTTTATTTTCTTTGCTCTTGTTTATACTTGTAACATATATTTTAAATAGAGATAAAACCAACAACATCATTAAACATCCACAAAAGTATTTTTTTAAATTACTAAACTATGATTTATCGACTTTTTTGAAATTCAAATATTAATAACTCACAAACTAAAAAACTGTTACTAATTGTTTGGACACAATCTTATAAAATAATTACATATTATATATGTTAAAAGTCAAAACCAAACCACATTTTTTTAATTTTTACTTTATTGTTTATAACTTTTGCAAGTTTTGCGAAAGGGCCTTAATTTTTTTCAGAATCTATCTACATTGGCTCCAACTCGAATGACTCCTCAATCATTTTTAAAGGAGACGGAGAAAAAGTTTTATCACAAATGTTAACCAGGCTAGTATTACTTTTTGAATTTCGTTTTTGGAGCTGCTTAGACACCGCCGTGTTCCGTACGCTCCATCTGTATATTATTGATTAATCTGTGGCTCACACATAATTATTATAGTTAAACAGGGAATCTAAATTTGCTTAAAAAAATCGATTACCTCGGAAAACTAAATGAATAAAAAAGGGGATGAAAGCCTAAAAAAATGCTCCCTTCGCAACAAAGTCCGCTTCTTCAAATAACAGAGAATAAATACGTATTTTTCTTGCTCTAGTCTATAATAACATTTCGCAATGCATTTCCGGAAGTCGGAATGCAGATGTTGAAAAGCATCCTTTAGCTCGCAATCAGCGTCTCTTCAAGTAACAGAATGAAGATGAAATGCGCCTTTGACTTGGTAAGACATAATGCCTGGAGCTTGAATTGTATAAAGGATTTCGTGAAGGGTCAGTTGATAAAAGTTTAAATGAGGTAATTTGCCTTCGCGATTTTATAATAGACTTTAGGGGCGTTGATTTGAAAGTTTCAAATTAACTCTTACGAGTCTTATGTAGGTCACCGATGTTTTTTAATGTCAAGTAAGTGCTAGGCTTGCTTAAATCCGTATACCTAGCAAGGAGAAGTTTCTGTGTTCGGTTGTATATAAGTTTATTAGATTTTTAAATAAAATAAATAAAAATGAAATAAAATCTGTTTATTTCAGGCCATTGATCTATATAGTCTTAATAAATTTTAGCTTATTATTTATGTTTGTGAGAGATACAAAATACTAATACTGATACTAAAGCTAAAATTATTTAAATATCTGCCCCTCCTGACTGATGCCCGGGTACACATATATGTGTGTGTACCCAGTGCCTCAATATGGTACAGTTGAAATGGTCAACAACCACACTCAGGAAGGTGTTTTTAATATCAAGCTAAATTTTAAGGGAATACATTAGAACTAAATAAAACAAAGCGTACGGACTGTTCAATGCTAAGCTTAAAAGAAAGGGAAGGAAATGAAACAACGAATATTTGAACAAATTGACAAAAGGTAATAATTCTCATTAAACTGATTTTAATAGTTTCTATAATATTAAGGTGATTTTCATAGCAAATATTAAGAGTACCTACTTAATATTAAAGAAGCTACTCTGCTAATTGTAGTGGTAATAACAACTACATACAATCCAAATAAAATCAATAAGCACATTCAAACGTTTTACTTATAACTATGAAAAGTTTAGATTGGTCTCTGAAAACTTGAACAGCCAAGTTTTGTTCAAGACAACTTGTTTTTCATTTGACTACCGACAAGTTGCATGGGGCTGATCATTCGGAGAACGAGCATTGCGAGTACAATGAAACCTATCAGCGATCATTCGATTCTTACTAGTTTTGAAACTAGTGATGTATAGATATCTGGAAACGTTATCAATTTAATGTAATATCGGAAACATTTGTTATATATTATACCTACATAGTTCTTGTTATAAATTCTTATGATCTTTTTAACATAAAAATGGAACCGACTTCAAAGACGTATTTCAGTTATTTTGATTTTAACAAAACTACTAAATCAATTTTCATGAAAATTAAATAGGACTAATCTGGAAGTATACCTACCCTTTAAACAAAAAAAAAGAATTTTCAAAATTAGTTAATAAATTACGAAGTTATCAGGAAACAAACATTAAAAAAAAAATCCCCGTCGAATTGAGACTATCCTCATTTTTTGAAGTTGGTTGAAAACTAAAATTGAAGTATTTGTGAATTCAAAACCACTGTGTTTTCTCATGCCTATAATTATTTATATAACACAATCAAAGTTTTTTTTTAATTTTTCGTGTACCTGTTTCTCCGGGCCGGCTGAACTGATTTAAATGGTAGGAAGAAGAGGTAATTAAGTTTAAATTAAGTATTAATTTTTAATGTTTTTATTTAATACTAGCGGACGCCCGTGACTTCGTACGCGTGGAATTTAGTTTTTCACAAACCATAGATTTTTCCGGGATGAAAATTAGCCTATGTGTTAATCCAGAGCAAAATCTATTTCCATTCTAAATTTCAGCCAAATCGCTTAAGTAGCTGCAGCGTAAAAGAGAAAGAAACATACTTACACACTTTCACACTTACACAAAAACTTTCGCCTTTATAATATTAGTGTGATTGTTTGCATAAAGTATTTCTTCTTCTTAAGCTACACAGACTAGTTTTTCAAACCACAGAATTTGTGATAATCAGAATTTCACGCAAACGTACCTATTCTCAGGCGTCCGCTAATACTCGAATTTTAAATTTGGCACGATCACGAAATTGAGTCTCATCTAGTTTCAAGGGTTCCGTGAAATCTACAAACAATCTCAAGCAAGTTAAAGTTTGCAACCAGGGTAAATTGATATTCTACAAATTGAACCCGCCAAATTTTAAATAGAACATTTTTGAAATGGAAATTCCTCAATATTTCACTCACAATTAGCATTTTACTTATTTCCCGAGAACTCGTGATGACAGTCAGACATGCCTTATTTTAGGCAGGCTAACATTTTTTCAGCCCTTGTTCCTACCAAAGCCAAATTTTTTTTTTAATTTTAAATTTAAAAGAAATTAACCAAAGGTAAGTTTTGTCCAATTATGGAGGTTGGATCACGATGGATTTGGTAGCGAGATCCAAGTATGTATTAGTAACTTTTTATATTTTTAACCGGTTTCAAAAAAGGAAGGAGGCTCTCAATTCGAAGCGTATGTTTTTTTTTTAACTTTTGTTACCTCATAACTTAACTTATTAACCAACTTTTAATATACTTTTTTGTTTGAAAGGAGTATACTTCCCATTTCCCTTATTATACATTGAGTACTATATACATTACTCTATAAGTCTATGTTGCAAGCCGTTTCTGAAAGAACGACGGGAAACGTCTTGAGTTATTGTATCACTGTGTTGGCACCACCTTCAAAATGATCAGAAGGTTGCACATACGATTTTATTTTTCGCTTTTTACTTTTTTTTTACAGGATATATCATGAAATAATGACTCTAGTCGCCAACGGACATCGTGCCAACCTTTCGTTATGGACCTTAAAAGTTATCTTCAAAAATCTTAACGGTGTTTTTCGATCGGTTGCCGCGAAATGATTGGGTGTCTGGGGACATCATTTCTTATATTTTGCTAAAGTAAATACGCTTGAACGATTGAGGGTCTGGACCCTTAGAAACTGGTATCTTCCTAAACCATTAAGTACCGTGCCGTACCGTAAGTACTAAGTACCGTACTCAACTATGCTAGGAGCATGGGGTGAAAAACTTTTAGCATTTTTTTTTTTATTCTTTACTAGTTAGCCCTTGACTACAATCTCACCTGATGGTAAGTGATGATGCAGTCTAAGATGGAAGCGGGCTAACTTGTTAGGAGGAGGACGAAAATCCACACCCCTTTCGGTTTCTACACGGCATCGTACCGGAACGCTAAATCGCTTGGCGGTACGTCTTTGCCAGTAGGGTGGTAACTAGCCACGGCCGAAGCCTCCCACCAGCCAGACCTGGACAAATTAAGAAAATCTCAATCTGCCCAGCCGGGGATCGAACCCAGGACCTCCGTTTTGTAAATCCACCGCGCATACCACTGCACCACGGAGGCCGTCAAAAATTCCTAAAATGAGATTCATGATTGCAAGGTCCGAAGATGTGTCTATCGGGGGATAACCGTGACAGCTCAGAGGATATGACATCTGCCTCCGATTCCAGAGGGTGTAGGTTCGAATCTGGTCCGGTGCATGCATGCATTTTAAGAAATTAAATATCACGTGTCTCAAACTGTAAGGTTAAAACATCGTAAGGAAACCATGCATACCTGAGATTATTTTTTATTCTCTGCGTATGTGAAGACTGTCAATCCGAATTGGGCCAGCGTGGTGGACTAAGGTCTAACCCCTCTCATTCTGAGAGGAGACTCGAGCTCAGCAGTGAACATAATGATGATGATGATTGCAAGTTCTCGGTCCAAACTAAATCTGTGTTAACTTTACTTTCTACTTCATTAACTTTGTTTCGTAAAACTATTAAACGTTGTGAAAGCGACCGAGTTAGCAAATAGCAAAGTATCTACTAAGTAATACTAAATTAAACAATCATCGTTGCGAATTTGCTGAAACGCGAATAAACGGGGGAGTCGTAACAAAAAAATTACTCACCGCCAAATCCCCCGGGAATTGTGGGATGTACAGATTATAAATTTATATCCTCAGATACGAGCGAGACTAACTGAATTCTTTCGCAAGAAACAATTTGCCGTGTCCGTACTGAAGGTGTGTTTCCACTGACCACAGTTAAATAGGCGGAGTCTTAACTTCCATAAGAAAACTTTGATTGATAACAATTTGTATTTCCTAAACTGAAACATGAGCAGTGTTCTACTTTAGGAAAACTATGGTATTTCCAAAAAAAAATTGATTAAAACATCATTTTGTTGGTTCCTATCATAAAATTATAATGTACTCCGTACCGACTTTTATAAATCTATGGTTGGTATTCATCATATTAGTCGATGGACGTCCACTGCAGGACATAGGCCTTTTGTAGGGACTTCCAAAAATCACGATTCTGAGCCGCCTGCATCCAGCGAATCCCTGCGACTCGCTTGATACTTTTACTCCGTGGATTATTCCGGGAAAAAGTAGCCTATGCTCCAAGGTTTACTTTGTCACTATAACAAATTTCATCCAAATCGGTTCAGTAGTTTAGCCGTTAAAAGGTAACATACAGACAGACTTACTTTCGCTTTTATAATATTAGTATTGATAGATAGTGTGTAGTCGCAAAATTCGTAAGCCTTTTCATGTGCCCCGAAATGGGAGCCCTTGACGCATCGCTATGCTACGATAAATATGCTTGTGTGCGTCTCGGCGAAGGTAATTAGCTTAGCTCTTAAGCTCACGTAGTCACAGAAGTGGCTTACGTTCGGAGTGTAAATTATTAGGTGTAAGAGGTCTATAGGTTATTACTCTAAGACTAGGCCCAACTTTTCTGCCACTTTCGCCAATTTAAACTTTCCCTTATATACTAATTTCTTACCTAATCAGAACAGAATCGGTATCATACATTTTCGCAACGTTTATACTTATGTGTGGTGACATGTCGTGATGACTTCTGATACGTCGCAAACAAAATGTATGCAACCGATTCTGTTCTGATGCATCACAACACGACTCGTCAGACCAACATCACTCCGGCTTGACTCGTATCTTAATTACTGTTTACAAAATACTTTTTTTCTAAAAATCTTTAGTTACGCAAATATATGTACACTGATTCCAAATAGAAACCATAATGTATTAGTATTTGTAATTAACGGGTGATGCGATTTCCTCTACAATGGGAGTTAACAACAATGCCTTAGTTTGCAGAGTGTACAAGTTTAAATTGAATCCCGGAGAATTGAGCGCTATGTTGTAGCCGACGCGTCATGAAACATTTTTGGTAACTATTTGTGATTTTATGATGTAACCGAATCATTATTATGGTGCTCTTATATTCGTGTTTCTTTATGCGTCCAGTACATGTACTGCCTTTTTTTTCGTGGGGAAATCTTCTTTGATACCTTTTCGCTACGAGTAGGCAAAACGGTTATGGTCGGAATTCAGTTGACTAAAACCTCACGGTGTTCCAATTCATCACCTGATTACTAAGCCACGGGATTGTTTTCTTAAGCAATCGTAACCCAGCAAATGGGACCCAAACATGCAACTCTTCTTTGGTGTTGTTGAAAGCGCATCGGGAACACTGAGAGTATTAACAACTCGGGCACTTACCTCCGGTGATGACAAATTCCCGGTATCTATCACCCGCAAGAAATTAAATATCACGTGTCTCGAACGGTGAAGGAAAAACATCGTGAGAAAACCTGCATACCAGAGAATTTTCTTAATTCTCTGCGTGTGTGAAGTCTACCAATCCGCATTGGGCCAGCGTGGTGGCTTAACCCTTCTCATTCTGAGAGGAGACTTGAGCTCAGCAGTGAGAGTTTTTCATCATTATCATCATCTTACCAGCCGATGGACGTCCACGGCACGGACGGGACTTTTGTAAGGATTTCCAAACATCACGATCCAGCGGATCCCTGCGATTCGCTTGATGTCGTCAGTCCACCTGGTGGGGGTCGACCAACACTGCGCTTTCTAGTGCGGGGTCGTCATTCCAGCACCTTGGAACCCCAACGTCCATCGGCTTTTCAAACTATGTGGTTACTTCGGCATCGCGCATTGTTGAGCTATGTTGGTGACTTAAATTAATTTAATTATGAATTTATCTTTACTCATATATTTTGTAACAAACATACCTATTTACATTTAGTGATAAGTAAAAAAAAAAATATTAATTCTAAAAAGTTTCTCTTTTTATTTAACTGTCGAAATGAATATGCTTTTTGAAACCTTCATTCTATACAAAGACAGGTAGACAACTTTTGAAAGCTCAGCAAATCCAATTCCAGATAAAATTGTTTCCGGGGATGCAGAATGTCAGAAAATTGCCCTCTCGGAGCAAAGTCCACGGGAAATTTTGCGTTTGAATAGGTACATTGCATAAAGTTTGCTTTTTAAGTACCTATGGATGGATAAAAAAAGTAGGAACCTCTCTCCATTTTTCAATAGCATTTGAAAGGCTGCTAGTAATTTAAGTAATTTACTCATATAGTTAATTTCCTCACGTACCGAATCATCGCAGTAATATTTTTATTATCATTATGACGTCAGCTGTACTTTTTTTTTTATTCTTTACAAGTTAGCCCTTGACTACAATCTCACCTGATGGTAAGTGATGATGCAGTCTAAGATGGAAGCGGGCTAACTTGTTAGGAGGAGGATGAAAATCTACACCCCTTTCGGTTTCTACACGGCATCGTACCGGAACGCTAAATCGCTTGGGGGTACGTCTTTGCCGATAGGGTGGTAACTAGCCACGGCCGAAACCTCCCACCAGCCAGACCTGGACAAATTAAGAAAATCTCAGTCTGCCCAGCCGGGGATCGAACCCAGGACCTCCGTCTTGTATATCCACTGCGCATACCACTGCGCCACGGAGGCCGTCAGAATGTACTAATATTAATGTACTAATATTAAAAAGAGGTAAAGTTTATGGTGTCGTAGGGGGTAATCTCTGGATTTACTGAACCGATTTTGAAAATTCTTTTACCACTAGAAAGCCACGTTATTTGTGAGTGTGTGGCTATATGTTATCCCCGTATTCTCACGGGAACGGGAACTATGCGGATGAAATATAAAACAGCAATGTTTGTTAGCTGTAGTAGTAATTTCCAGTACGGTATTTTTTTTTACTCTTTACAAGTTAACTCTTGAATACAATCTCACCTGATGGTAGTTAGGAACCTGTTAGTTTAGGAAAATTGAAACTGAACTGAACTGAACTGAAACCTGACGGATCACTGGTTTTTACTGCAACTGAAAAGGCAAACCTTCTGGCCTCTCATTTTGCTAACAATTCAGTCTTGGACGCTGGGAATTCTTGTCCCCCTAACCTCCCTATATGTGACTCTGTAATGTCGGAGGTGCATATCCATCAAAAGGAGGTTCTAAGAGTAATCCGGTCTCTAGACGTACATAAAGCCAGCGGTCCTGATGGTATCCCGGCAATAGTTCTGCGTTATTGTGCACCCGAATTAGCTCCTATCTTGACACGTCTGTATCGCCTATCTCTGAGAACATCTCGAGTTCCTAAATCCTGGAAGATTGCAAATGTACAACCCGTACCATAGAAAGGAAGTCGTGCCGACCCATCAAACTATAGGCCTATCTCAATCACCTCAATCTTGTGTAAGAGCATGGAAAGAATAATAAATACCAGGCTCTTAGCATACCTTGAGTGTCATGATCTTCTCTCAGACAGCCAGTATGGTTTTCGCCAAAATAGGTCTGCTGGTGATTTGCTCGTGTATGCAACTCATGTTTGGGGTGAGGCAATTGATAAGCACGGAGAGGCACTTGCTGTCTCTCTCGACATATCTAAGGCATTTGACAGGGTCTGGCACGATAGCCTTATTAGTAAGCTTCCAGCGTATGGACTTCCACCGAGCTTGTGTGACTGGATATCCGACTTTTTGAGTGAACGATCCTTCCGAGTGGTTACTGATGGCTGCTCATCGGATCTAATGGCTATTAACGCTGGAGTTCCTCAAGGGTCGGTACTTTCCGCTATTCTTTTTTTACTGCATATTAATGACCTGCTGAAACCTGGAACCCTTGGTTATGCAGATGACAGTACGGTAACGGAAAGATATTTATCCGGACCGCGCGCCGGTGGAACTGAAACTAACGAACTCAGGGAGGCGATGGTTTCTCGATTGAACTCTACCCTAAAGGAAGTCTCCGAATGGGGCGACGCTAATTTAGTTCAGTTCAATGCAACCAAAACGCAGGCATGTCTACTGACGGCAAAACGGACTCCTTTTCCATTTACACCTACATTCAGAAATGTATCCTTGCCTATCACTGACCACATCGATCTCCTGGGTGTCGATATTTCGGCTAACATCAACTTTGGGCGGTCCATAGAATCTAAAGCCAAAACCGCGGCCAAAAAACTTGGAATACTCCGTAAGGTTAAGCAGTACTTCTCCTCACAGCAATTACTTACTCTATATCAGGCCCAAGTCCGGTCTTGCATGGACTACTGCAGCCATCTTTTTGACGGCTCAGCCAAATACCAATTGGCTGCTTTGGATGCTGTGGATCGCCGAGCCAGGAGACTCATTGGCACAGATTCACCGCTTTTGACCAAACTCCAGACCCTTGAGCATCGGCGGAAAGTTGCCAGTTTATCGGTGTTTTATAGGATATATTTTGGAGAATGTGCTCAGGAGCTATTCGATGTCATACCACCTTCGCCTTTTTACCATCGCACCGCAAGACATCGGGTGGGTTTTCATCCCTATATTGTAGATGTCCCTAGGACCCGTACAAAACGCTTTGCGTCTTCTTTTCTCATACGCACGGCTAAGGTTTGGAATACCCTTCCCAAGTCTGTGTTTCCTGAATATTATAACTTGGGTATCTTCAAAACAAGAGTGAATAGGCACCTTCTAGGCAAGCGTGTCCCATCTTAGACTGTATCTACACTTACCATCAGGTTAGATCATGGTCAAACGCGAGCCTATTTGCATAAAAAAAAAAAAAAAAAAAAAAAAATTAATTAAATTATTTATTTTAAAATTAATCTAAATAATGTGTTATTAGATATTTTATATTTGTGAAATGTATGTACAGAATATCCCTCCTCTTTCGAAATTGCGAAATATTCAATTTTTTTTTTTTATTCTTTATAAGTTAGCCCTTGACTACAATCTCACCTGATGGTAAGTGATGATGCAATCTAAGATGGAAACGGGCTAACTTGTTAGGAGGAGGATGAAAATCCAAACCCCTTTCGGTTTCTACACGGCATCGTACCGGAACGCTAAATCGCTTGGCGGTACGTCTTTGCCGGTACGGTGGTAACTAGCCACGGCCGAAGCCTCCCACCAGCCAGACCTGGACAAATTAAGAAAATCTCAATCTGCCCAACCGGGGATCGAACCCAGGACCTCCGTCTTGTAAATCCACCGCGCATACCACTGCGCCACGGAGGCCGTCGAAATAAATGTTTATTGAAAGCTAAAATCAACAAGTTTCTGTGCCTATTGATCGCAGCAAACTGAATTTACAAAGCAAGTAGTAACATCCGAGGTAGAATGTACTGTGATCATTTCGTGTAAATAGTGCCAACACAGCTGTTTAGTTCTGCGAAATTTGAAATCATGAACAGATTGCCTACGGGATATTCTGTTCAGTGATGCAAATTATAATTATTATTAAATAAATGCCAAGTATGTAAAATTTACTACGCCTACGTTACGATCTGATTGATATAGAATATACCTGACCTCGACGTATATTTCAAGTGTTCATTTTTTATATTCTATAGTGGATGAATATGCCAGACATCGACGTATATTTACAAGACGTGTTGATTTTTTATATCATATTGTGGATGAATATGCCAGATATCGACGTATATTCACAAAAAGTGTTAATTTTTTATATCATATTGTGGATGAATATGCCAGACCTCGACGTATATTTCAAGTGTTGATTTTTTATATCCTAAAGTGGATGAATATGTCACACGTCGACGTATAATCACAAGACGTGTTAATTTTTTATATCATATAGTGGATGAATGTGCCAGACGGCGGCGCATATTTACAAGACGTGTTGATTTTTTATATCCTATAGTGGATGAATATGCCAGACCTCGACGTATATTTACAAGTGTTTATTTTTTATATTCTATCGTAAAGTGGATGAAAAAAACCTGGACCTTTAAAAAATAATAGAAAGTTTTTTAATAAAGTACTGTTCTATACTCTTGTATAGCTTTTGTAGTCATTATAAAACTATTTGACTTTA
Organism: Bicyclus anynana; assembly: GCF_947172395.1. Lineage (NCBI taxonomy): Eukaryota > Metazoa > Arthropoda > Insecta > Lepidoptera > Nymphalidae > Bicyclus > Bicyclus anynana. The sequence continues at coordinate 12,940,480 of NC_069096.1, read as the reverse complement.
CAAAAATGAAAAGTCAAAATTCATTTATTTAATTAGTCTTACTTTACAACCACTTAAAATAAATAAAATAAGTAATAAATACAAATACAAGTAAATAAATGCATTAGGCCACTAAATGCATCGCCATCATTAATAGATATATACTAACACTGACGGATGCCCGTGACTTCCGTTGTTAGAACTCTATAATTCGGCCCTCTGGCGAAATCCGGTCTTAGAGCGGATGTCAACTAACTATAAACTACCTCCCTGCCAAATTTTATCTTTGTACATCAAGCGGTTTTCAATATTTCGTGCCAGAAGATAACGGATAAATACAAGTATGTAGGTATTTTATTTCCTTAATTGGTCCAGGTCTGGCTGGTGGGAAGCTTCGGCCGTGGCTAGTTACCACCCTACCGGCAAGAATGTACTGCCAAGCGAAATAGCGTTCCGGTATTATTTTCATCCTCCTTTTAATGCCATGTTGTTACTTAAACTATTATGTATTCTGTGGCGAAACCAAATGCAATATCTCATACCAAAAAAAAAAAAAATAGAGCCATAAACGTTAAACAGCCATTGTTAACGTTACAATGTAGCCATTTTAAGCTGCTTCATAAAATAAACGGTCGTGATTCGAGGCAATTTTTCTGTATAGAAATTCGTTCAATCAGGAGACCCTATTATGGAGGTGTAATAGCCGTTTACCTCTGTACATGCGGGAGGAAATAGCTCGATCTCGTGCTTTATTGCTTACGAGATATGGGGGCTTATAGATGTTTATTGCTGATGGATTTTGGTGGAGATACTGACGGAATGTCTCGTAGTTATCATGATTTGTTGAACTATCTAGTGATTTTTCTGTTCATCATCATCAATATCAACCCATATGCGGCTTTCTGTTGAGCACGAGTCTCCTCTCAGAATGTGAGGATGTGTTTATAATCCACCAATGACCTAATGCGGATTGGCAGACTTCACACACGCAGAGAAACCCTTCTCATTCGGAGAGGAGACTCGCGCTCAGCAGTGAGCCGAATATGGATTGAAAATATTATAGTATAACTGTTATCCTGATTTTCTCCCACAGGAACACCATCTACGAGGCTAAAATCACAGGGAACAGATAGTATGGCAAAGATTACCTTAATGAAAATAGTATGACCTACAATAAAAGAAGATAACATATTAATTAAACTTCCTTTGACAAACTTTACTCTTTCATTAATTGAATTTCAGTTTTTCCAATAATCCACCTTTGCCCTCGTCTAATAGCTCATGTATAATGAAACGATTGTCTATTTTCCCATTCAACAAGCGAGGCTCGAGTTTTCATTGATATTGAATTCAATCTCGGATTGCCCTGCGCTTTAATTAGAATTGATTATAAAAGATTTATTTATAACATTTTGAGCAAGTATGAATATATTTTATTAAAAACACTATTTAAAATAATTAATTATATTTGAAGTTTTGTATCTTAAATTATAAGATAAATACAAAATTATGTATGCAATCGCTTGCTTATGTAATGAAAAGTGTTTTGTTATAACTAAGTTTTAGTTATTTTTACTGTCTCAAAAAAATATGTTAATGATTTTCAATGTACTAGGACGCATGATAGTTAACAATTTAAGACCATTTAAAAAAAAAGTGTCTACTAACCTATTGAATCAAGGGGCGGTCACAAAGTAAATCAATACATATTTAAATAAAATTGATGTCTGTCTGCGATTTAAAAATAACTAGATTTTATATCAAATGCTTAAAGTTATTTACACGATACCAACACATAAACAAGCTTATTTAAAAATTTTGTCTGTCTGTGTGTTTCCGGGAAATCTCTGGAACGGTAGTTTGGGTGGTGGGAGGCTTCGGCCGTGGCTAGTTACCAACTTACCGACAAAGACTTACCGCCAAGTGTAGAAACCGATAGGAGTGCGGATTTTCATCCTCCTCTTAACAAGTTAGCCCGCTTCCATCTTAGATTGCATCATCACTTAGGTGAGATTGTAATCAAGGGCTAACTTGTAAAGAATAATTTTAACGAGATTACTTATTATATATATAATATCATAGTTTAACTTATAGGCTACTTTTATCTCGGAAAAATACATGGCTTCCGCGGGATTTGTTAAAAAACTGAATTATAAGTGGATGAAGTCGCGACATCCGCTAGTTAAAAATAAAATCATACAGCAAACTATTTCCAATAACATAGATCAGTGATGTCGCACCAACTAGTAATATGTCCCCAATCGCAGTTTATTTTCCTTTGATATTGAATCTCAATCCCCACTGATTGCAGTAGCGAAGGCGATGTGAACGCCAAATGGACCGTAAGCCTGCAATAGCCAGGCATACCTCATCATCATCATTAACAACCAGTAGCGTGCACTAGGTTTTTAGCTAGGATATGCACTGTAAGTGAAAATTGGAATATTCCTTGTTCAACTATGCATTCTGTGGTTCAACATAGGTTTGAGTCCTTATTGACTTATGGTAGACTGGGCATGTGAAGTGCGTGCACGCCACTGTTAACAACCCATATTCGGCTCACTGTTGAGCAGTAGTCTCCTCTCAAAATGAGGGAGGTTAGGCCAGTAGTCCACCACGCTGGTCCGATGCGAATTGGCAGACTTCACACACGTTGAGATTTAAGAAAATTCTCAAATGTGTAGGTTTCGTCACGATGATTTTTCCTAATTTTAGAAACGCTGAAAGATAGTCAGCTTGTGACGTCATACTACAGATAATTATGGTAGCCAATTCGTTTTGATCGTGGTGGTACATTTTTTTAAGTAAGATGTATCTTTACAGACACTCCGTTAGTTTATGGGTGTTAGAGTCCAGATTCTCAATTATCTTAGTATGTAAGTATGTATGAAACGTAATTTATTGATATTTTCTCTGGAATAAGGAACCATGTCTCCAGTCGACATACTCATAGCTTAGTGGCAACCCTTCGCTAGAAACTCTTAAAGCCACGTTCTAATAATTGTATTTAATAAAGTGAATAAAGGACATCTAGTACTCAACTACAAGGTCAATAGAATTACCCATCCTACATTCAACTTAAGTAGGTACTTACTTATACAAGGTACTCGGGAGTATTTTCCATAACTCTAGGGTTATATTCTTTAAGGAAAATAATTAAAAATGTCTAAGGACTATGTGTTCTAAAATGAATATTGTCGGAGTAATAAATATTTATTTTATAAATAGATCTTAAACTGAGTCCCTTATAATGAACTTATTCACTGATAAATATCATGAAGTAGCTTACTAGTGAACTGCGGAGTACCAGTCGTCTATATCGTTGTCTTACCACTACGATTACATATTTTAAAATGCAATATATAAAGGCGTGTTTTACGTGGATAGTCGGAATTATTTGAATTACTTTGCATGAAAACATATAAAGTATTTTTTTTTAGTATAATAAAATTAGTTATAGAGTTCGTCTCCTATAAGTGGACTTGTCAACCAACACCTTGAAGTTATGGGAAATACGCAACATCCTGTATACCTACTATAGTAGGACCATAAGCTGACAAACTTTCAACCTTCCTAAAATGAGGCATGTCTGGCTATCGAAGACTCTCCACTCTCAAATGAAGTGAGCATGTTCAGGGCCTTTTCATTTTTAAAATTCACTCTTTATCGTAACGGAAACGAATGGTGAAACGGAACTTCCTTTTCCACTGCTTTCGTGATTTTCAGCCGTCATTCTTTGTGTTTGCATTTCTTGGTTGCTTTTTTAAATGCTTCGCATTTGATTATTGACCCATCTAAACAGACTCATCCATAAAAATCAATATTATATGAAGTTAAATGAATGTCTATTTCCAACGCCCAAAATTTAAAATGCAACACAGCTCGAAAAAAAGCGTCGCGTTTTTAAAAAACTGACGTGTGAAATACTTGGGACATTTGTACATTTTAAACGCTTAAAAAAGCGCTCGTGTGAATGGGTGCTTAAGATTTGCTTTAAAGGTTTAAAATTTTTTAAGAAACATACAAAGATTAAAGATGTAAAAACTCGAAATTCTGACTTTTAAAAATATTTCAGTATTCATTTTGTAGACTAAGTACCGTACGTTAAGTTGTAACTAGCTATAAAAGTAACGGAATTCACGAGAAAATTTTATACTTTACACTTTGCTTCTTAACAAAAATCGCGATACGCCACAATACACCTTAATACGGACGGTTTAAAGATTAATTTCGCTTAATACGAGTGGTGTGATGAAGAAAATGGCAACATTTAACTCAATCAACGTAATGCTCGCCACGCTTAGTCTACGTGAGGTGTATTGTGTAAACCGATTTATTTTCATACTTTAATCCTAAGACGTTTTTCACTAAACTAAATTATAAAACTTTGTTACATCATCTTCTATCCTTCTTCTATTCTATTCTACTTTGTATCTATCGTAGGAAATAGTATCCTGAGACGGATATGATGGTGCGACTTGTTTCCGTACACAGTGGGGAGTTAGAGAGGGGTAGTGATAGGCTATCGGGAACGACTTGCTGTGATATGTTAGTTACTTTGGTTCTTCTGCGGATCTCCTCAATTTTGATTCAATCGTGCCGAACAGCAGTATTGGAAAGAGGTAAAGTCTGTGTCATTGTAAGGGGTAATCTCTGGAAAGCCACGTTATTTGCGAGTATCATGTGTTTTATCACCGTATTCTCACGGGAACGGGAACTACGCGAATGAAACCGCAAGGCGTCGGCTAGTATATATTTTATAAAAATATTTATGTATATTTAGAGTTACATGTGATAGCCCAGTGGAAAAGACGTGATAGCCCAAAGGATCTCCTCTAACTTTTCAGTTAAATGCATTTCAAGAAATTAAATATCACGTGTCTCAAACGGTGAAGGAAAAACCTTTCTTAGAATTTTCTTAATTCTCTACATGTGTGAAGTCTGCCAATCCGCAATTGGACAGCATGGTGGACTAAGGCCTAACCTCTCTCATTCTGAGAGGAGACTCGTGCTCTACAATGAGCCACATATGGGTTGTTAATGATTTATGTATATTTATTTAAAGTTAAAATTTAGCTTACTTTAATTTCAGCAATATTTTCGTAAGATTACGAATTTAGAATTCGTAAGATTCGTATCAATGTAACCTACTATGTAAATTTTGAACTACAGCCATAAATCAGGTTAAAACAATTAACTGTTAACAATACAACGCACTTAGACAAAGCAAAGGGAGCGTTAAGCTGATTGAGTTAAATGTTGTAGCCATCTTCAATATTTTTCACCTTGTCTAATAGTTCACGCTAAATTCATCTCTATTACATTGATATTAGGTTTCCTTTTCAATGGCGCTGGCTTTTTACTCTATAAAAACAAAGTGTGGCCTGTAAAGATTTTCTCACACGTTTGTAGCCTTTACAAGTTAAGCCGGAGATAGTTGGGCTTGAAAAATATACTTTGAGTATTTTCGTTTTGTTTTTAATCCCACATACTTACAGACATTGCATGAAGCATTCAGTTTAATATTTATATACTTTACTTGTTTGTTTTCATAATGATTATTATAATTAAAGGATCAAGTGTCGGATACAAATGGCAGTGATTCTTGAGACGGCGCGTATTGTGAGGAGGTTCCTCACTCTGGAGTCCTGACCACCGGTTGCTTGGGCACTCAAATGTCCCGCAGCGGGAGGGTTGATTTTTTTTTATAAATTTTTAGTAGTGTTTTGTATTTTATATTTATATTGACATTGTTAAAAATTTAAAAAAAAGAACTAATAAATAAATGAGTTATTAATCATTATAATTATAACGTTTGCATAATAGGCACTGGTGCTCGTAGGGGTATTTAAAGAATGCATTATCAATATCTTCAAACGCATTTATTTTTAAATCATAGAAATATAATATTTATATTATGTATATGTCCATCATCATTAACAACCCATATTCGGCTCACTGTTGAGCACAAGTCTCCTCTCAGAAAAAGAGGGGTTCGGCGAATAGTCCACCACGCTGGCTCAATGCGGAGTGGCAGACTTCACACATAAAAAAATTGAGAAAGTTCTGAGGTGTGCAGGTTTCCTCACGATGTTTTTCCTTCACCGTTTGAGACACGTGATATTTAATTTCCTAAAATGCACATAATTGTAAAGATGGTTGTGCATGCCCCGGACCGGATTCGAACCTAAGTCCTCCTAATTGAAGACAAACGTCTTAACCACTGGGCTATCACGGCTCTTATGTCCATACTTATAAATAAAAGTGTTTGTCTGTGATCTTAAAATAATAAATTCGTACCGTTCGTTCGTTTATAATTTACACAATACAAAACTAAAACACAAACAAACTTGTTTTAAATTATCGTCTGTCTGTCTTTCTATCCGTTTACTTTTCAGTCGGCCTTTTCGTACGGAATAACCTTCGGAATGACTGAACCGATTTTAAAGAGAATTTCACCTAGAAAAGGTTATTGGACAACATATTATAAACAAATTTTTATCTAGAAAAATCCTTGGCTTCCACCGGATTTGTTAAAAACTGGATTTTACGCGGACAAAGTCACACTAGTGCAAAAATAATGTTAGAAAAAAAAGAATTAAAATAAATTTATTCAAATCTAAAAGTTACAGACATTCAGTACCTTAACCTTATGACTACATGTCTGTCTGTAACCCTTAAAAAGAAAGGGTGCACAGCTCAGCATATGCCGTGCACTACATACAAGCATAATACACGGCGCTGATTTTCGTGTAATATAATTGTTTCGTGTAATTAAATACAAATAAATTTAAAAAATAAACTAAATTAAAATAAGCAGCAAATATGTGTTACAATTTAAAAATAAATAATTACTAATTAAACTACAGATATAATGTGATACTAGTAGTCTAGTATACTTGAAATTTTCTTAGATGTCAATTTTAAACAACAATAATGGCTGACTATGAACCAAAGACAATCAGTAGGGTTGAGAAGTTAACCGCGGGCATCGTAACGATATCAAGTAGGTATCGTTATATCTGAAATAACTAAACTAAAATATCCGTTACTATACGTCATCTTAAAAAACGAATACGTTCCATATTCGTTTCGTTTTCCAACTTTTCAGTTGTGTGCATTTTAGGAAATTAAATATCATTTTAAGAATATATACACCAAGGAGAAGAAGTGAATCATGATATACATTTACGTATACCAGAAAAATAAAAATCTCACCATGTTGCGAAACAAAAGTAATAAATTTTTTTCCATTAGTATTTCAAATCTTTTATTTATTTTTCTGATCCAGCAATCATAATATTCAAGTCGTATTTGTGTATTGTTTTCTTTATTCTTAATTTAAAAATTTTGCAAGTGGTTGAAGAATCGGTTTATCGGTTTTTTAATAATTTTTGATCGTGCTATATAATTACAAACATTCGGGAGCACTCGCGCCGCGATCGGTTAAGCTCGGTTTAGGATGAGTTAACTGCGAGCAAAAAGTGCCACATTGTCACTTCCATGCTCACAGTGAGGTCGTGTCAATGTTTGTTCCATATCATCATTACTTATTTGTTTCGTTTGCAATTGTTAGTCTTGTTATTTATTTGTTGTTTGGTTGTTATATTATTGCTGATTGCTGAGTAGTGTATGACTAACAATAATATAACTAACCGAAAATTCCGACTTTCAGATGGGTGGATTTTAGGTTGAATTTCATATGGATTGATTTATTTATTAGGTATATTAAAAATATAAAAAAAAAATATTATGAAAAAATACAACCGACTTCAAAAAGTTTACGTACCCACGAAACTAAAAAGGGAAAGATAACATTATTATATTTTCTACTTATTGATCATTTTGATCAATCTGATGTTGACTTAAGTCGTTACTGAAAAAAACACATGACAGACAAAAATAATGTCTGAGAAACAAAAATCTTTACGATAGGGTACACCTTGAATTAATAGATTGAATACACTGGCTTGGCAAAAAATATAATGATATTATTTTTCCCTTTTTTAATTTCGTGGGTACGTTAATATTTTGAAGTCGGTTGTATATATTTTTTTTAATTATTATTTGTTTTTTCTCAATTATGTCCTTCAACTATTTTAAAATCAAAAATCTCCATTTAAAATTGCCACTGACTTTATGAAAAAATATTCGTATGCGAAAATAATGTCGCTGCTATGTCCAACGTTTTCATGTATGTAGATTTACTTCTTCTCCATGGAGTATAATATATTCTTTGGTGCTGTGTTAATAAAGATACACATTTATTTTATTTATAAGCCACAAAGGACACAAATATTAAAATTAAAAAATATGTACATAATTATCGACAAGTTATAATTTCATGTATCTTTCCCGTCTCTTCAATTCATAGACAATCTAGCATTACGAAATGTCAAATTCGCAACATTTTCGTTAATCTGTAGAAATAAAACTTGTTGTGATTTCGTTTTTAGTGAAATAAATGTGATATAATAGTTAATTACAAGCAGTTTTTATGTAATTCGCGGTGTGCGCGTTAAATGAAGTGATGTGTATATAAATGATTTAGTTTAATCGGACGGTTTGTGAGAAATATGTGAATGTCGTGACGACGGATCTTTGTTTACCTTTTTTGCCATGTAAGGAAAAAAATACTATAGATGTCGTCATCGATCTTAAATCTATACTAATATTATAAAGCTAAAGAGTTTGTTTGTTTGTTTGAACGCGCTAATCTCAGGAACTACTGGTCCATTTATCGAAGAAGGCAATAGGCTATATATTATCCCCGTACTCTTACGGGAATGAGAACCACGCGGGTAAAACCGCGCAGCGTCAGCTAGTATTTTTATACATTCATTGGAGGTGTATAATATTTCAGCGTAAGTGCGACATAAAGGTAAAACGGAAATATTTCATACTGTTCTTACAATGCAAATTGAAAAAGTACCTAAACGCTGTTACGACGATCCGAGTGATAATTGAAGTGGTTCGTTTTATTAGCCTCCATGCTTATAGTCCAAGAGCAGGTCACATGAAAAACATTTATTCCCCGTGGTCCCTGCCGAATTAAAAATATGTTGTGATCAATATTTTTTTTAATAAGTCGGGAATACTTTTAACGAAATCGGGAATACTTTTGTCGTATTTTTATTGATTAAATATCTTATTAACCGACTTCAAGAAAAGGAGGTTTTCAATTCTACGCGTATGATATATTTTTTCCCCCTTTTTTATTTTTTTTTTTTTAATTTTTTTTTTGACCTCTTGAGGACCGACATTATCAACTGCGCCAGAAACCTCGTCAAAGCTTTATAACTCAAGCTATCTCAAGCTTTTGAATTCAAGAAATTCAGTTCAGTCAGGAATTGGGAAGTTGCTGGTATTACAATGTGTTGGAAAGCGCGTCAAGCTAGTCCCAGAATACTATCACTAACCTGTTATCTCCGCGTTGCAACGACTTGCGGTACGAACGGCTTCAGTGTGCTCGTGGCGTTCGAGTCGTCCACATCTCTTGTTGTGTAATGTTTAGTCTTTATGAGTTACTTGGGATAGGCGGGGAGAGTGACTTAAGTGTAAAAGGGGAGTGTTTGTTAACAGTCCTTTAACCCTAGGTCACTCAAGGTGCCATTCAAGTGTCTTATTTTGGTTACAGTTTGATTTGATAATTAAGTTGTCCTAACAAATGTTGTCAACCTTTGTTCGACATTACTTTTCTTATTTTTGTAATAACTTTTGAGTCTGCTAAAAAACCCATTAGTGACAGACGTCCACAGATCCGCATCGTACGTATCGGATGCATCTCATCAAACGGATTTTAATATTCTTTGTAAAATTCATACAAGTGCGTCCACTGATCCGCATCGTATAGATTGCATTGCACGGATTTTATCTACTGTAAAATTAAAAATCCTTTTACTACGACGCCTACCATAAGGTCATCTGATGTTCACAAATCTGTCAACCAACATTTAATCAGTATCTAAGCATTCTTCAAAAATCGTTTCTACGCCCCTGGCTCCGCAACATTTTACTCGAGAACCTACTCGAAACTTTTAATATTTAAGGAGATAATTTCTTACAAGAAATCCAGAACATTTTATTGCTTACCATTTTATTCATTGTAATATAGGATGAGTGTAACGTACGTAGGCGTATGTTGCCGTGGGCGAAGAATTATTACACGAAATGATTAATTGTTTCCATTGTGAAGACTTACAAAAGATAATATCACAAACATCTTTGATTATTTTTGTGTATTTCTTTCGAATGACCGACACAGCAAATTTTGAAACAAACAACTCCGTTTTCGTGATTAAACATGAATATTTTTTTATTGAATTTTAATTTTAATTTAACATTGTAATTTAAATATATACATAACATATTATAAAATAAAATGTGTTTGTTAAAATAAAATATCCCAATTGGCGTGACATTTTCCTACACTTCAACAATTTTAATTCGTCATACTTCAACCGATTTAAAGAAAATCTTGAGAAATTCTATACTTACACTTTCCCTCTGTATCACTTTATCTATTGGTGAGAATCGCAGAAAAATCCGTTCAGTTATTTTTGACGCGTAACACGCGGCAGAGGACTTTGTATTTTCACTTTGTTGTTATAATAATATGTGATAAACTCGTATCCAAACCATATCAACAGGTAAAACTTTATATTCTGTTTATTTGTTACAACATAACTCAAAACAGCCGATTTTGTAAATTATTTTACCAGTAAAAAGCTCCATCTTCACCTAGTAACATAAGCAATAATTATATTTTATCGCAATATTCCCACTGGAACGGGAACTACTCGGATGGACTACATGAAGCGTCTCCTAGTTGTCAATATTTGTGTGTGTGTATGCGTACTTGGATGCGTGCGTGTGTGTGGAACTTTAACCATATGGAAAGATACACTGACTCTTATACTAGAACAGGAGATGAAATATCCAAGACTTTTATTACTCACATAATGCGATGAAAAATTCACGAAACGGGATTGCTTTTAAGGAGGTAACGACTCCAGGATGCTCGGAGACAATTGAGATATTGTACTACTCTGAATTCACTAGCTAATGGCATAGTATAAACTGGAGAACACATAAATACGTTTTAAAGTGTTTGTAGAGTTGATAAATTAAGTTTCGTCTCTTAGACTATGTTTATATTATTGACGACCGCGAGGCGCAGTGGGTAGTAAACACTGCTTCCTGTATCCACGGCAGTAGGTTCAATTCCCATAACTAAAAAATATTTGTGTGATAAGCATTAATGTTTTGCTGTGTCTGTACGTATTTATACATTATTTAAATACGTTTTCATATGTAGTATAAAATTTACTAACATAGTAGGTACCTATAACACAGGCTATATGGTTACTTTTTTTTTCTTTAAAAAAAATGAAAAACAAATGCTTACTTTAGGGCTAAGTGTAAGTAGTGATGTTTGTATTGTGTAGGTAATTATTTTTATTTATATAAAATATAATTAAAAATATACCCTCTACCCTGTGACCATGGTACTAAAACATTTAGATGTTAAGTCTCATTTGACGGGCTGCGTGGCGCAGTGGTATGCGAGGTGGATTTACAAGATGGAGGTCCTAGATTCGATCCCCGGCTGGTGGTCTGGCTGGTAGGAGGCTTCGGCCGTGGCTAGTTACCACCCTACCGACAAAGAGGTACCGCCAAGCGATTTAGCGTTCCGGTACGATGTCGTGTAGATTTTTATTTTCCTCCTAACAAGTTAGTCCGCTTCCACCTTGGATCATCAGGTAAGATTGTAGTCAAGGGCTAAGTTGTAAAAAATTAAAAAAAAATAAAAATACGCTTGCAGTTTCATCAGAAATGCATCGACAATACACTATTTACGGAAATGTAGAAGCAGTTACACAGTTTAACGTTACGTACAGTTCAGTTAAACAATCTACAATTCAATTTAAAGTTATACGTACACAAACAAAGCAACCGTTGTTATCCCGCTGCGAGGAAATCGCGTTTCCAGTTAGAGTATGCGACAGATAGCGTGGATACCTATTCGTATTCACGGCACCCGGTCAACTTTGTTGTAGGAACTGTTTGCCTATATCTACCTGCTCTATATTTCGAAACAGCAAACACCAAAGGCTCTAATCAACGATTACATTATATATACTGTACTTCAGTGTTTCATAAAAACAACGCACAAAAACGCTACGGGGTGAGGAGCAACAATTTGACAAGTTTTCATTTAACCTTCGGTAAGTTCCATCAAGGAACGTGACAGTGGATATGACCTCTGCCTCTAATTCCAGAGAGTGGTGGGTTCAAATCCGGTCCGGGGCATGCACCTCCAACTTTTCAGTTGTGTGCAAAAAAAAAAAAATTAAATATCACGTGTCTCAAACGGTGAAGGAAAACATTGTGAGGAAACCTACATACCAGAAAATTTTCTTAGTTCTCTGCGTGTGTGAAGTCTAACAATCCGCATTGGGCCAGCGTGGTGGACTATTGGCCTAACCACTCTCATTCTGAGACGAGACTCGAACTCAGCAGTGAGCCGAATATGGGTTGATAATGAATGAAGTTCCGTCAGCCGTGCGAATGACAGTGATCATCGAGTACCGGCACAATGTTGACCATGAGCCTTCTCTCAGAATGTAGGGGCTAGGCTTTAGTCCACCACGCTGGCCAAATGTTGGCAGACTTTACACACACGTAGAGAAATAAGAAAATTCTCTGTTATGCAGGTTTCCTCACATTCACAGGTAACTTTGTATTTGTTTATACTTTTATTCAAAAATTCAAAATTCATTTATTTAAAGTAGGCTCAGTTTACAAGCACTTTCGATACGTCAGTTGACTTTGTAAAGATTCTACCACCGGTTCGGATGGCAGGTTCTGCTAAGAAACCGGCAAGAAACGCAACAGTTGCGCTTTTAAAAAAATCATACAATATTATAATTTACAATTGACGACAACATTACAATTTCGTGTAACTACCTTTGGAAGGTAGAAGCTGATCCAATGGCCTCCAAGCATCTTTATCATTGAGGAACTCATCAATGATGTAGTAACCTCGACTAAGTATATGTTTTTTGACACATTGCTTAAAGCTGTGCATTAGCAGGTCCATCACAGTCTTGGGGATCTTGATATACAAACCTACACAAGATTTTTTTACTCTTTGAAGATGATATGCAGAAATAACTAACTTATGCCCGTGTCTAGTAAGACGTGGGTTTAAATCTCCTTTTCGTTTGTACAAATTAATATTTAGTCTTACATAAAACAAATTTACGTCCTTCTATAAACATGATACAATTGTGTAGGTAGGTAATTCCACAAAAAGGAAATTTATGCTTCTACATACTCCATAGACTGTTATCGGATAACAACGTAAATACGGGTTATCGGAAACATCAGCACCCATTTTATCTTATAATAACATCGGGCATCTCCCAAGAAACAATGCTTCATTTGCATGTTAATCGGGAAGTGCCTTAATTTTTATTAAAATGAACTTTCTAAGCTTGTTAATGGAATTTTATATTTCGCTCGTCCTCTCTGAAAAGATCATTAACTCCCCTTTGATTAAATGTAGATGGGGTTTTTTAAAAGTAAAGAGAGAGGTGCGTTTATTTAGCAAACCACAAAATAGGTGTAAAATACGTGAATAAATAGAACAAATACTTTTTCATAAACAAGGTAGTAAAGACTCTGTTTGTCGCCGATGAATTTATTGCGATTGCTAGTAGTGTTTAAGTACGTGTTAATATTTAATTATCATTATCAACCCATATTCGGATCACTGCTAAGCTCGAGTCTCCTCTCAGAATCAGAGGGGATAGGTCAATAGTCCCAATGCGAATTGGCAGACTACACACGCAGAGAATTAGGAAAATGCTCTGGTATGCAGGTTTCCTCACAATGTTTTCCTTCACCGTTTGAGACACGTGATATTTAATTTCTTAAAATGCACACAACTGAAAAGTTGGAGGCGCATGCCCCGGACCAGAATCGAACCCACACCCTCCGGAATCGGAGGCAGAGGTCACTTGAATCACTTGCGATGTAAACTTTATTCAGCGATTATTTCTGCGCAAAAGTACTCATGCGAACGAAATACTGAAATCAGAAAATGCTTAGGTTACATATTCACTGAAACTCTCTTAGGTATTTAAGAGTCAAAAGGCTCACATAAATAAATTATAACATTCCGAACTGTTTCTTACTGAAAATTCTCTCCTATATTCAAACACGAAGCGCTTTGATATTTTAACATCCCCTCCGAGACTACTTAAGGAGACGCTCTTAGTGGAACTATACAAATTCGCAGAGCCATTTTATATCACCGGTTAAAGTACTTTAAATGTAGGGATTGATGTTTTAAGCCCGACTTGAGATATGACCTTGGTAGGGAATATGATAAGTTTAGCCATAAGTAAGCCCACATTCGGTGAAGGAAAACATCGTGAGGAAACCTGCATACCAGAGAATTTTCTTGTTTCTCTGCGTGTGTGAAGTCTGCTAATCCGCATTGGGCCAGCGTGGTGGACTATTGGCCTAACCCCTCTGATTCTGAGAGGAGACTCGAGCTTAGCAGTGAGCCGAATATGGGTTGATGAAGATGAAGCCCACATTCGCACGAGAGATTCCTTAACGGGCGTTAAAAAAGCGTTCAAATATAGTATGAAGTTAAATGAAAGTCTATTTCGAACGTCTAAAATTTAAAATGAAATACTGCTCGAAAAAAAGCGTCGTGTTTTAAAAACGCTGTCGTGTAACTTGGGAATACGTTTGTTGTACTTGAATGCTTTTTTAACGTCCGTTAAATAAACTCTCGTGCGAAAACATTGCTCGAAAACACGACCATTTTTTTCGAGCAATGTTGCATTTAAAATAATTGGTCATTAGAAATAGACCTTCATTTAACTTAATACTATATTTGAACGCTATTTTTAAACTCTCTTTCGATTGAGAGCTAAGGGAGATGTCTCAGTGCGGTGATTTGCGTCGTCACAATGTATCAACACATTGTATGCCACACCCATCGATATAAATCGTTAGATGAGCTGGTCCATATTAAATTAATTATATTAAAATAATTATACCTATATTAATTTGTTGTAATCTAGTGTGGTGTGCGACTATTTTATTTTATAATTACACAATAATTATTCACAGATTGTTTTGTTTATATTATATTATTATTTAATATATTGAAAGTGATTTTATTTCATTACATTATCTTTTTATTGTTTTCTATCAAACTTCGTAAGCTGATTTCTCATACAGTACTGTGTAAATCAGTCAATCAGAACTTTATCACTTCTGATCAATATTTTTCTATGACGAGTGATGACGTACACAACGTGCGAATCCAATGACAATTCCGCGACGCTTTGGGGCCTATCTAACGATCTACGATCGATGGTCACACCTGCGTTCAGATGACGCACGACATCGCAGTGCAAGGGGCGACGCATGCACTATGCAGTCATGCTCCCAGGCGGGTACAACAATGCATACAAAACAAGTAGTCAAAATCCGTATTAGAAACGACCTTCAACCAAAGATTTTTTACTATAGATATATCACTAGCGCGTCGAAACTAATGCGGTCAAAAGTGGCTAATTGTCTTAATTTCATTTAGTCGCATTGTAAACCACGACAGTTGTTTAAACAAATAATTGCTAAATATTATCTACAATGTCGAGTTGTGTGTTCAAGAAGTGTAAAAACTATATAATACGAGTACAAAAAAACACAAAATTGTACATGTGTGCGCTCAGTGGAGTAGCTTAAATACTGATCACTTTTTGCGGTGATTTTGTAGGCACGTAATGTATCTAATAGTAGAAAAATTTTGCCTTCAACACATGATTTTTTTTATTTTCGAAGCGTTAGCGTTAGTAGAAAGAGAATCGACGGGCCACATACATTGACCTCTTATAATAAAGGACGCACAATCGCATGTAAAAAAATTCACTTAAAAAATTGACTAATTTTGTTTTGACAGATTTAGAATTATTGGTAAAGAAAACTATACCTAAATGCCTTTAAATATAGTCCAACATTCAATAAAATTCCAAATTCAGAGCAAATTCAACCTGAAAGATTGAGTTTAAGGTTGAATTTGCAAATTGTGTGCTAAGAAGTTGTGTTTGGCACTCATTAAGTGGGGACGCTTTTTGGTCGCTGATTGTGCATCCACTTTTTAATAGGAGTTCGATGGCCACATACCTACAAACCCAGGAACTTTATTCAACACTATTAAAGAATGAAAGAAAATTTATTAAATAATATTAAAATGTCTCCAATTCCACTCTGGAATCACTATTATATGCTGAATATAATAATTTCAAAGACGCTTTGGAGAGTAATTTGTACGAATGGCAGTTTATTTTTTCTTTTGATATCGTATTTCAATCGTTACTGATTGCAACGACCATAGATATATAAACAATTAGATAGGTATACAAAAGTAAAAGTTTTAAACAACTGCCGACGGTCACTTTACGACAACGATACGATTAAGATTACTAGATTTACACGATACGATTGATATCACAAATTAGCAATAATTCTTCCACCCGTAATAGAAAAACGCCGATATCTTCAAATTCGTTTATGGTATAATAATAATAATAATAATAATAACATCCTTTATTCAGCTAAGAAATACAAATTAAAAAAGAAGAAATTACAAACTAATACTAACAGAGCTTACAAACTACTTAAAGATACCTACTTAAATTACAAAGTTCCTCTGTCTGTACTTAGTATAATAATATAATAAAGAAATTCAGCTGAAAGGGGCGCTGCCTCAGCTCGATACTACAGTTGAGAGCTGTAGTGCTGATTTTCAGGCATGACCCCAGGGTGAGCTCACGGACCGATCGGACATACTTTTGCGGCGTCGCTAACAATAATTATAAAATAATAAAAGTAATTATAAAATAATTAATTTTTTGAAAACATATAGCGTTTTGGATAATCGAACTGGCGGTGGTAAATCATTCCAAATTTTGCAGGCTGCATAATTAAAAGTC